>NC_022028.1:3630884-3632661 GCF_000317375.1 Microtus ochrogaster | reverse complement strand
GCCTCAAACTCACAGAGATCCACCTGCCTCTGCTGGGAGTGCTGGGATAAAGGTGTGTGCCACCACCGCCCAACTCAGACACTTGTTTCTATTACTATTTTTAAATACAGGGTCTTTAGTATCCAGCCTGGCCTCAGTCTTCTGATTGGCTGGGACTATAGGCAATGACCACCTCAGATGTATACATTAAATTTATATTACCAGGTGCTGATCGATTTGTAATTAAAGCACTGTTTTTGTGTATGGGTGTTTTGCCTTGTGCATTGTTTGTCAAGAGTGTCTGGTACTACAGCAGGCCACAGGGACATCTGATGCAGATCAGATGGTTGTGAGCCATCATTTGAGTGCTGAGAACTAAACCTGGGTCCTCTGCAAGAGCAACCACTGCTCCTAACCACTGAGTTATCTCTCCAGCCCCTGGTGCTGGGTATTTTTATATCCATATCCATATTTTTTGGTCTAGGATATAATAATTTACTTAAAAACATTTTGATCCTTAATTTTTATTTATTTTGCTTTTTTTTATTTTTGCTTTTTTTTTGAAATAGTGTTTCTCTGTATAATAGCCCTGACTGTCCTGGTAGACAAACTGTTTGAAAAGGCCGGGAACGTAGCTCAGCTGGTGGAATCACTCTTAGGTCTTCAGGCTTGCACGGTTGATTGGAAGGCACCCATCCTATTGAGCTCTTTTCCTTCCTACCCCCCATTTTTTTAATGGTAGATCAGCTGGCCTTAAACTCACAGAGGTCCACCTGTCTCTGCTGGGATTACAGGGTGCGCCACCACTGCCCAGCTTTGCTTTTGTCTTTTGAGACAGGGTCCTAGAACTCAGTATGTAGACCAGGCTGTTCTTGTGCTTACAGAGATCTACCGGTCTCTTCTTCCAGAGTGCTAGGTTTAAAGGCACGCACCACCATGTCTGACTACTTTTACATTTTTCAACTGTATGTGTGTGTGATGTATGTAGACATGTGTAGGTCATGGCATTTATGTGGAGGTCAGAGAATAACTTTGCGGAAGTTTGCTCATTCCTTCTACCTGTAAGTGGATTCTGGGGATCACTCTTAGGTCTTCAGGCTTGCACGGTTGATTAGAAGGCACCCATCCTATTGAGCTCTTTTCCTTCCTACCCCCCATTTTTTTAAAGGCCTCATGGAAACTAAGGTGATCTTGAATTTGTTTTGAAGCTGAGGATGGTCTTGACTTCCTGCTTTTCCTGCCTCTACCTCCAAAGTACCGGGATGACAGGTGTGCGCCTCCACACCTGGTTCACGAGGTGCTGGGGACCCAGCCCAGGATTTTACGTATGCTAGTCAGTCTCCCTCCTAACTGAGCCACACTCTCAGCTCAAGCTTTCTTCATTTTAATCTATTTGTTTTCTTAATTCTTACTTAGTTCCTTATTTATTTTCCTGTGTGTGTAGAGGTCGGGGACAGCCTGCGGAATCCACTTTCTTCCCCACTGTGCGGATGCTGGGGATGGGTGGCAGGTAGGCACCAGTTACTGTTAAGTTTAAGAAAAGGTTAATTCCAACCTAATACTGAGGCCCTTCTGAGTGCTTCACTTGATGCCCAATGAATTTCACATTTTCCTAGGTGCCCTGAGTGAGCTTTAATCCTTTTGGGGCTCTTAAGACGTGTGGGGGTGCCGGGTGTTGGTGGCGCACTTCCAACACTCGGGAGGCAGAGGCAGGCGGATCTCTGAGTTCGAGACCAGCCTGGTCTACAGAGCTAGTTCCAGGACAGGCTCCAAAGCCGCAGAGAAACCCTGTCTCGAA
>NC_022028.1:3626916-3630699 GCF_000317375.1 Microtus ochrogaster | reverse complement strand
GAGCTGGAGAGATGGCTCAGCAGTTAAGAGCACTGACTACTCTTCCAGAGGACCCTGGTTCAATCCCCAGCACCCACATGGCAGCTCACAACTGTCTGTAACTCCAGTTACAGAGGATCTGACACCCTTACACAGACATGCATACTGGCAAAACACCAATGCACAAAAAATAAAAATTTAATTAATTCTTTTTTAAAAAAAAAAAAGGAAAAAAGAAAAGAAAGAGGCACCACAGATGTGCAGTGTGTGCCCTGTGCAGCTCCCTGTGGACTGCAGCCGTCCCTCTGCGCTATGGCTCAATAGTGCCGGGCACCGACGGCCTCATCACATTCATGCCCCCCTTGGGATCACTGCCCTGTCCGGTAAAGAACTACATTAACTTATACGTGCGTGCGTGTGCGTGTGTACACACCACACCCAATGCTGAGAGGTCAGACTCAGCACTGTAAGACTCAGTTCACTCCTTCTACCACGCAGATGAGGGAGACTGAACTCAAGGATTCAGGCTTGGCGGCAAGCACCTATAATGACTAAGCCATCATGCTAGCTCGATTTTGCCCAAATTTTAACTGTTTCTTATGTAGTTAGATAAAGACACCAAGGGACTGCAGTTTTGTTCTTTTAATTTTTTAATACTTTATCTGTCTTTTGGGGGTATGTGTGGTACACACATAAAAGTGTGCACTAATTTGTACACACTTGAAACTAGAGAACAACAGATTTCTTCATGTCTCTCCACCATATTTAAGATGGGTCTCTCACTAGAATTAGGAGCTTGTCATTTGGGCAAGGATGGCTGGCTGAGCTTCCAGGATCGGCCTGTCTCCATTCTGCCACATGCATAACACTTACATGCGTGCTGGGGATTTGAACTCAGGTCTTCATGTTTGCACAGTAAGTGCTCTTATCCACTAAGATCTCTCAGCTCTCTATCCCTGAGTTCAATTTTAAGGTTTCAATGGGGAAAAAAAACACTTCAAGGGAAAAGTACAGGGCTAGACGTGCTGAGCTGCTCCTGTCTGTGTACAATCCCCACACTTGGGAGGCCGAGGCAGGAGACTTGTCTAGAATTTGGGGTCAGCCTGGGTTACCTAGAAATGAGTTTGTCTCAAAGAAACAAATGGGAGCTAGTGACCTCTGACCCCTCCCTCAGCAGGTGAGGTATTGGCTGCCAGCCTGAAACCTCCACAGTAGGAGCAGTTCCCTCCTCCTGAAGGAAGTGTGCCACCGTGGAGGTGGGCTTCGAGGTCACCTATGCTAAAGTCACGTCCAGTGTCTCAGCCCATTTCCTGTTGCCTGTGCATCAAGGTGTAAGAACTCTGGGCTCCTTCTCTAGTACTGCAATCTGCATGCATGCTGCCTTGCTTCCCGTAGGGGCAACAATGGATTAAACTCTGAAGGTGTAAGCTAACCCCAGCTCAATGTTTTCCTTATAAGCATTGCTGTGGTCATGGTGTCTCTTCACTGCAACAGAATCCTAAGACAAACTTTTTTTTTTTTTTTTTTTGAGACAGGGTCTCTATATTGCCCTAGCAGTTCTGGAACTCACTATGTAGATCAGGTTGGTCTTGAACTCACAGAGATCCACCTCCTCTGCCTCCTGAGTGCTATGACCAAGGGCGTTCCCACCATCCCAGCATCAGGATAAGCAGCACTTTCATGTTGCTTAGGATAAACCGCTGTCATCATACTCCCTTGCTATATGGTGGGTCTGTAACTGCAGGACTTCACCTTCTGGGAAGCTCGTTGCTTCTAAGGAACTCATTACCTTTGGGAGGAGGAACACGCAGGGACTCATTACCGAAGCAGGCAAGATGGTTCAGTGGGTAAAGGTGCTTACCTCACATGCCTAGCAACCTGAATTCAATCCCCAAAGTCAGCAGGAGGCAGGCGAGCCAACTCCACATAGCTGTCCTCTGGCCTCCACACTGGCACTGTCGCAGGCATGCCACCCGTTCAGGCGCACATACAAACACTAGCAGGAATATATGTGCAGCATGAAAGGGCTCCTCTTCTCGGCTGTGCTTCCCTCGCTTTCCTGGGTGAACTGCTGTGAGCCTCTGGTCTAAGCACTCTACCAGTAGGTGGGGAGGGTAGATGGCCAGGACAGCTCCCGAGAGGCTTCCATCCCGGGCCTAGTGCATATTCTCATCATATACTCTAAAATCAGGGGGCGGGCAAGCAAGCAGGATCTTACAGAAGCTTAGGAGGTAGTCTGGAGGTTGGTGACGGCAACAGCTCATTGTCCCAGCTGTTTCTCTAGGTCAACCCGTACCAGGCTAAGTGAAGCCATGCTTGGCAAATAGGTAGTCTAAGTCACTAAGTACAGCAATAAATCAGTATCTGGTAGCTGGTATTTCCTACCTCCTTCTACTTCAAACTCACTACTGGCTTTCGTGAAATAATAGCATTGTGTAAGTTAGAAAATAACATGGTTTATATTTTCAAAATTATAGTCTTCTGTAGTAGAAAGGAAAAATAAGGCCAGGTGGTGGAGCACATGCCTTTAATTCCAACACTCAGGAGGCAGAGGCAGGCAGATCTCTGAGTTCAAGGCCAGCCTGGTCTACAAAGTGAGTTCCTGAACAGCCGGGGCTCCACAGAGAAACCCTGTCTTGAAAAAAAAAATCAAAAATCAACAAACGAATAAATAAACAAATGAGTAAATAAATAAAATGAAAGCGTTAGGGCAGGAGAGGTGACTTGGGAGGTGCGGTGGTTGGGATAAGAATGGCCCTATAGGGGGGCTGGAGAGATGGCTCAGAGGTTAAGAGCATTGCCTGCTCTTCCAAAGGTCCTGAGTTCAATTCCCAGCAACCACATGGTGGCTCACAACCACCTGTGACAGGGTCTGGTGCCCTCTTCTGGCCTGCGGTCACACACAGACAGAATATTGTATACATAATAAATAAATAAATATTAAAAAAAAAAGAATAGGCTAACAGATTTGAATGCTTAGTCACCAGGGAGTGGCACTACTTGAAAAAATTATAAGGATTAGAGTGTGGCTTTGTTGGAGGAAGTGTGTCACTTGGGGTGGGCTTTGAGGTTTTAAAAGTCCATGTTAAGCTCAGCCTCTCTTGGCTTGTGGACAAGGATGTAGCTCTCGGCTACTGCTCCAGCACCATGAGTGCTGCCATATTCCCTGCCAACATGATGATGGACTGAACCTCTGAAACGATAAGCAAGAAATTAAATGCTTCCTTTCCTAAGAGTTGCCTTGGTCAGACTATTGCCTCACAGTAACCAAGCAGAACAGTTACCAAGACAGCAGGAAAAGCGCTTCTCTTATAAGCCCAATGCCTCGAGCAAATCCCCAGAGCCCTCATGAAAACTAGACACAGCAGCACATACTTCCAGAATCTCACTGTCTCCCTACAGAAGAGACCCTGTGCTCATGCATGCACATGGACGCACACACCTGTACAAGAACCAGAACGCATATGTGGCGGTCAGAGGATAATCTAAGGGGTCAGTTCTGTCCTCCTACCACTTAGGACCTAGGTGATGAACTCAAAGTTGGCAGGCTTGGTGGCAGGAGCCCTTCCTAAGTGAGTCATCTCATCAGCTCCAGTTTTCATACTTAAAAAAACATGGGGATAGACACTTATATGTGATGTCAGTCCTAAGCAGGAAAAGGGAGGGAAATAGTCATCAGCATCCCTATTCAGACAAGCCAAAGTTCACTGAAACACTCTCAAAACTAAGTTGTTAGGATAATTCCAGAGTGATGATGGCACAGGCCTTTAATTCCAGCAAAGACAGAGGCAGGCGGATCTCTGC
>NC_022028.1:3617642-3626703 GCF_000317375.1 Microtus ochrogaster | reverse complement strand
GTTTCAGAGACAGCCTGTTTACTAGCCCGCATCCGCTGGTCTCTGCACATGCGCCCAACGGTGCACATGCCCACGTATGTATATACATGGGCATACACTACATGCACATACACACAAAATAATTAGGGGCTAGAGAGTTAAGAGTGCTGGCTGCTCTTGCAGAGGACCCAGGTTCAATAGTGCAGTCACGCCAGTCCCAAGGACCTAAAGCCCTCTTCTGAACTGTGGTCACTACACGCACAGAGTGTACAAAAATACCCGAAAGCAAAATACCCATACACATAAAATAAAATGGGGGAAAATAGAAAATTGGTTATTAAAAAAATAATTCTAACACTTGGGAGGCAGAGGCAGGAGGATTGGCAGTTCGAGGCCAGTCTGGGCTAGAGACCCTGCCTCAGGAGGGAGAAGGCTGGCAATGGGAACCATATAAACAACACTGATTCCCATCACGAGTCTTTGTTTAAGGAGCTGGCTGGTTATGCAAAATCTTCAATCCCATGCTCCTTGTCAATGAGTAATATGTAAAATATTTTGGTTTTGCAGTATGTTCCAAGAAAAACAAGTCCTATGAAAACAAGCAGAAACGCTAACAGACAGAATTCTACTCTAGAAAGGCGCTGCCAAGGATTCCCTTCCTGAAGACAGACTAAGGACAATGTTGGGCAAAAGAAACATAAAAGGACTTCATTTTTTTTTTTATTTTAATGATTTAGCACGCTTGTAATGTAGCATGACAGAGGCCAGGATAACGGTTATGAGTTCCGGGCTAACCTGTGTTGTACAGTGATAATCTGCTTTAAATAAAGAACAGGCTGAGCCTGGTAGCTACACCTTTAATTCCAGCACTCAGGAGGCAGAGGCACCTCTGAGAGAGAGTTCAAGGACAACCTGGACTGTGTAGGGAGCTCCAGTCCAGGCAGGCCTGTGGAAGCTATGGCCCTTTTGGTCATAAAGAAGCACTAGGCTTGTCCCGTCAAAGAAAAGGGTGTAGAGCCCGTTGTTGTCCATCCTGAAGGCTGGGAGCAGGCGTGGTTAGCAGTCTGGTGACCTTTGCACTATCTATGTGGCAGAGAACACACTGGATTCCCCCCAGACCCTTACCATGAGCTTGTCCACCTACAGAACCCATGTTTAAGGATGGGGTAGCATGCAGTCAATCTACAGATGTCACGCGTGCTCTCCAAAGAGTTTTGATGGAGTTGTGTATTAAGCTTTACTGTGCACGCAGGACTGAGTTATTTACCATCAAGAATTCTTCACCAAATTGGGCTGTGCTTAAATATGCCTAAAATAAACCACTGGGGATCAGACTCCAAAGTTTGAACCAACATTGTGGCTACTTAGTCATATTGAACCCAACTGCCTTCCTGCCTTGGCAGATATCCCTCTGCAGATATGCCCCCCCCCCCCCGGACACAGCGAGACCCTACCTCAAAATAAGCAAACAAATCTAAAATCATGGGGCAGTGGGCAGCAGATGGACGTGCTTGCTTACAAGCTTGACCATGTGAGTTCAATATCAAAGACCCACACGGTAGAGGACTCCTACCTGCTATCCTCCAACTTCCCTACTACGTGCAAGGAAATAAATAAGTAAAGATAAATAAATGAAAGTATCTGAAAATAAAAATATAATTCAAAGTGCAAGCCTTTTTAATCCCAGGACCCGGGAGGCAGAAGCAGGCAGATTTCTGTGAGTTTGAGGCCAGCCTGGTCTACAAGAGCTAGTTTCAGGACAGTCCCCAAAGCTACAGAGCAACCCTGTCTCGAAAAACCAAAACAAACAAAAATTCATCTCTACCTTGGCCTGCCTCTCTCCAACTCTACTTTCTCACCTGTCTGCTCCCAGAAGGCCTAGGGTAGCCCTCCTTTCCAACAGAAATGTTACAAGTGAGAGCTGCATGTATCAATTTAAACTTTCTAGTAGCCATTTTGTGTGTGTGCTGGGGTCAAACCCAGGAGTAAGCATGCTACACACCGCCTGCTCGGAATCACCTGTTGTTAGTGCCCCCTTTTAAGTCTACGAGAGAGGGAAGGGTGTAGAGAGCGTGCTATACAAGTGCATATGCACACAGACTTGCACACAGACATCGTGCTGTCTGTGGGAGGCAGGAGTCTGTTATCACCTTCACCCAGCACGCTGCTGCCCTGTAGACTCCAGGCTAGCTGACCTGTGAGTTTCTGTCCTGTTCTCCTGTTCATGTCCCACCTTCCCCCTGGACTACTAGGACTGCAGATGCAAGCCACCACATCTGGCTTTGTACATGGGTTCAGGCAGCAAGCTCAGTGGTTTTTACACTGAGCCACCTCCTAGGTTCAGTGCCCCAAATTTTTAAATATTTATTTATTTATTATGTATACATTATTCTGTCTCTGTGTGTCTGCAGGCCAGAAGAGGGCACTAAATCTCATTACAGATGGTTGTGAGCCACCATGTGGTTGCTGGGAATTGAACTCATGACCTTTGGAAGAGCAGGCAATGCTCTTAACCACTGAGCCATCTCTCCAGCCCCCCAAATTTTTAAAAGTATAACTAACTTTATTATAAATAGCCCAGCATATCTAAGATACTAGTTAGAACATGTAACTGACATATTAACAAGATACTTTGCATTCTTGGTTTTCATAAAGTCTTGAAACTCCTGTGTGGATTTTAGACTTAGAAAGTGGTATCAACCACATTTCAGTGCTAACAGCCACATTAACTACTGGTTACCACATTAAAATTTAGGCCTAGAAACTCAGAGAATCTGGTTTAAGAAAATATTGGGCTGGGCAGTGGTGGCACATGCTCTTAATCTCAATATTTGGGAGGCAGAGGCAGGCAGATCTCTGTGAGTTTGAGGCCATCCTGGTCTACAGAGTAAGTTCCAAATTGCCAGGGATACACAGAGAAACTCTGTCTCAAAATCAACAACAACGAATCAAAAAGAAAATATTGGCTTAGGTATTATCTCCTAATACCTAAAAAAATCTTTTATAAGATTGAAGAATTGAGCTGAGCATGGTGGCACAGGCCAGCAATATAGGAGGCTCACAAAGGAAAGTGAGGTTCAAGGCTAGCCTGGGCTACACAGTGAGACCCTACCTCAAGAGGAGGAGGGCTTGGAGAGATGGCTCAGCGGTTACTCTTAACTTGTTGTTCTTGCAGAGGACCTGGGTTTGGTTCCCAGCACCCACACGGCAGTTCACAACCATCTGTAACTCCAGTTGCAAGGGTGGAACCCTTTACTGGCCTCCATGGTCAGCAGACATGAAAATGTGACACATACATACATGTAGGCAAAACATTCATACACATAAAATAAATCTAAAATAAAAAGGGGAAGAGGGGGCAGGGAGGAGGGGACTTGTGGCAGGGCATAGCAAAGGGTGGCGGGCACAGCATAGTGCACAGCACCGTCTGGCAAGCACAAGATCCTGAGTTCCATCCCTTCAACTGCAAGGAGGTGAGGATGAACAGTATTTACCTGAATCACTTCGTGTTGCTCCTGCACACTGAACCCAAGGCCTCGTGTGTGCTAATATGTGCTCTGCCATTGAAACTCCATCTCTAAATGGTTTCCAGGGGCCCTGAAGCCAGGTCAAGTCAGAGAACCATTCAGCCATCACAGAACTAGCATCTGCAGTGTGCCCAACTCTAGAGCTGTTTTGTCTGGTCTGTGCCACCTGAATGCTCCCCATTGACTGGCCTGGAACTTGCTAAATTACCAAGGATGACCTTGAATTTAGAATCCTTCTGCCTCTACTTCCTGGGCACTAGGATTATAGGGATGCACCACCACACCCAATTTATGCCATGCTGGGGACTGAACCCAAGGCTCTGAGAATACTAGGAAAGCACTGAGCAACCCCTTGAGCCCTGAGTTTGATTTTGTGCTCTCTGTGTTTGAGGTTTGCATATGTATGGCTGTGTTCACATTTGAGTGCATGCGTGTATGGAAGACTGTGTGCGTGTGCATGCATGTGTGGAGTGTGAAGTTATTATTCAGATGTCTTCCTTCATCGATAGCCACTTTTACTATTAGAGGTAGTTGAACCCAAAGTTGAAGCAGCTAGCCAGCTTGCTCTGGTAACTGTCCCTGCCTCCTGGGTGTGGGATCACAGGCAGCTGCCAGCCTGCCTGGCTTTTATTTGGGTGTTGGGAATCCCCAAGCTGAGTCCTTGCTAGTGCAGCGAGTGCTTAATTCGTGGAGCCATCTCATCAGCCATGAATCTGACATGGTGGTGGGGGTGTGTGTGTGTGTGAAATCTACACTGCATTCCACTTAACACGGCAGAAAGCTTGTAACGCAGAAAGGAGACACATTCGTTCAGAAAGGCGATACGGTGGGCAGACTGAGACCTGCCTGTTCCCCATGCTGCTGACTACACTGGTTTTGTTTAGAGCCCCCAAGGACTGCCTTGCTTGAAAACATTTTGTGACAGGCAAGCACAGTTAACCTTTGCCCTTTTGCTTAGCTTGCTTCACAAGGATTGTGACTGACAGCCTTCCCAGCCTCCTCTCTCCTGCAGACCTTTCCCTTCACCTTCACCAAAGACGTTCACCCCCTGCCTCTTTCAGGCTCTCTCCAGCTCATTTTGGTTTCCCCAGCTAAGTTCCTCTGCCTGCGCCATCATCTGTCCTGGTTAACAAAACCCTCCTCCCGCCAGGTGGTGGTGCACATCTTTAATCCCAGCACTCAGGAGGCAGAGGCAGGAGGATCTCTTGTGAGTTTGAGGCCAGCCTGGTCTGCATAGTGAGTTCTAAGACAACCAGAGCTACACAGTGAAACCCTGTCTGTTAAAACAAAAACAAAAACGAGAGAACAAAAAGCAAAGCAAAAAAACCCAAAAAACCAAAACCTTCCTCCTGACTGCTCCTTCCTATACTGGGCTACCCACTGAGGATGCTCCTGGCTAGTGCTCTAAGGCATAGCCGCCACCACTGACACATCTCTGACAAAAGTTATTTCCATCTCTCAGGTGAAAATAGATAAAGGTCCCTCTGTCTCTGTCTCTTCCCTTTGTCTCACCTATAGAGTGCCCCTCTAAAACAACCTTCCCCCAAAGAAACCCCATTCTCCTTTCTCTGAAAGCCAGCCTAGCTTTCTCACACTCAGGCACACATGTCTGTGATGACCTACACAGATGCTTTGTGCATCCTTCTCCCCACCAAGCCAGGACTCACCAGGCATGCTCTTCACTCAGGCCCTGTAGTCCACACTGTCTGCCTGGCCCGCCATTCTCCAGAGCTGTGAGCCCACTCCTAGCTGGTCCAGCTCTTTCCTCTGCCTCTATCTCCCCCCACAGCATACTACATATATTTTTTAAACTCAGGTTCTTCTGCTTCTCCCCTGAGAGCAAAAGATGTAGGTAGTGATTCATGGAAACACCCTGAAAGCCCACAAGAATACCTGGTAAACCTGTTTAACGTTTGCTGAATGAGTGAGTGAGCAGATGAATGCTCCCGTGCCACCTTAACGAAGGCGGTTTCTCTTTGTCCCCACCTGTACCACCACTTAGCCATGTACCCCTGGTTATGTTCCTGACTGGAGTTCTCACCCTCCAGGCTGTCTGTGACCCCAATACTATCTCATGAGATAGATGGGTAAAGGCACCTGCCTCCAGTTAGGCTCCAAACCTGGGTCAATGGCTGAGGTGCCTATTTAATGTATCAAAGCAGATACTGGCTGCCAGGTTCTCCCGGCTTCCCTCGGTCCCTGCTGTCACAGGGCCCTCCTGGCTGGCATACCTGCCTCCTGGCCGCTGTATCTAGTTCCCCTCTCTGCCCTCTCTCTTCCCCTCTCCCTCGCTTCATAAGGCACAGCTCAGTCTGCTCATGTCCACTCTGGACTCTCCCAGATGTCCCTGCCTCTGGCTGTGCTCACTCCCCCTTTTAGCTGTAATAACTTTTTCCTTCGCCACACCCAGGAGCACTTGTGTGCTTTCCTTCCCTTTGAGCCTTTTCATTCATCTGGTGCTGACAGCCAGGACTAGCTATGTTCTTTTCTTTTTTTATTTCTTTTTCTTCCTGGGTTTCAGCACCAAATGAAAGAAAGAAAGAAAGAAAGAAAGAAAGAAAGAAAGAAAGAAAGAAAGAAAGCAAGCACATGACTGCTCCTAGGTATGGCGCAGGAGAAAGTTTGTTACAGGTAAAAGGGAGAGCGAGCACAGCCAAAGTTAGGGACATCTGGGAGAGTCCAGAGTGGACATGACCAGGCTGAGCTGGGCGTGAGGGGAGATGGGGAGACACTCATGGCAAAACCCAATGCACATAAAAAAATAAACTTATAAAAAAATTCCAATAAATAAGTACCTGATGGGGCTGGGGCTGGGGTTAGAGCTTGGTGGTATAACACTTTCCTGACAATGGTTTGATCCTTGGTAACAAACCAACCAACCAACCAAGAAATCAAAACCCACAGAATAATGTACAAAAGTTAGGTTATTTAGAATTAAACTTAAAAGGATGAAAAGTATTTTTTTCTGGAAGGGTATCAAGCTGGGCTTGTTCTCACAGATGCCCTCCTGCATTGGCCTTCCAAATGCCGGGGTTAAAGGCATGTGCTAAAAATACTTCGAAGATGAATATATATAAAATCAAACTCATTGCCATGATCGGAGATGGTGTGACCACCAGACACAGCTAATGCAGTGCTTGAGACGGTATCTGTCCAGAGCTTCAGAGCTTCGTGCACTCCACCAGCACTTCACCCGCTCAACTGCAGCCTCAGTCCTTTACCCTACAAACCTTAGCTCTAGACAGCTTACAAATTCAAACACAGTGCAACTGCTATGTAAACAGTTGTTACACTGTATTCCTTAAAAGAGGATGAGTCCGTGGGATTGTTTCCTGAATTATTTCCCACAGCAGTTGAAGCCATATGGATAAGCTGACTTTATAAAGTTTCTCAAATATCAAAGATAAGCTAGTGTCTTTTTGCAGGTGTTCTATGTGTGCTATGAACGTGTGCATGCATGTGGAATTCAACATTGGAGCCTTCCTGCTCTCTACCTTATTCACTGAAGCGGGGTCTCAACTGAGCTGAGTGCTCACGAATGTAGTCTTCTAGCTAGCAGGCTGCTCACCTTCCAACAAGTAGAACCATGCGAACCCAGCATTTGCTTGGTTCTGAGGATCCGAACTCTGGCTGACCTATTTGGGCAGCAAGCAGAGTATCCACCTACCCATCCCCTCAGTCTGTTTCAAGTGATAGCGCATTAAAGGATGTGACATGATCTTGCAGTTTTACATTCAGCCAAGCTTCTTTCTCAACCATCGTGGTTACCCCATTTTTCTTGGTCTTATTCTTTCCATTCCCTGGTGAATTGTTTTATGTACATCATCTATGCTCTAACAGAAGATGAAAGCTATGCACGTTATACAACACAAAAATTCTTGACTTTTTTTCTTGAGACAGGGTTTATAGTCTTAGTGAATCTGGAACTTGTCATGTAGACCAGGCTGGCCTCTGCCTGCATGCTGGGGCACAGGTGTGTGCCACTACAACTGGCTAAAAGTCCACCTTGTAAAGAGAAGCAGACCTCTAAAGTAAAATAGCTATTTTTTTAAAAAATCATTTTTTCTTTGGACAGGGTGTATAACAGTCCTGGCTGTCAGGGAACTACTATGTAGACCAAGCTGGCCTCAAATTTACAGAGATCTGACTGCCTCTGCCTCCCTAAGTACTGGGATTAAAAGTGTGTGCCACCATGCCCAGTTTAAAAGAGAGAGACAGGGGGTGGGGGAAGGGGGAAGCTATCTGGAAAGCCAGGTGCACTGGCACATGCTTGTGATCCCAGCCCTTGGGGCTCAGGCAGGGTTGCCAATGGCTCAAGGGCAGCCTAGCAGGACAGACTCTCAAAGAAAAGAGGCAAAGAGAGGATGGAGAGCAGACACCACTTCACACACCTCGGTGGTGAGCCTTTTTCTCACCTGTGATCACACCTAGAGGAACCCAGGCCGGACTCCCACAATTTTTTTTTTTTTTTTTTTTTCGAGACAGGGTTTCTCTGCGGTTTTGGAGCCTGTCCTGGAACTAGCTCTTGTAGACCAGGCTGGTCTCGAACTCACAGAGATCCGCCTGCCTCTGCCTCCCGAGTGCTGGGATTAAAGGTGTGCGCCACCACCGCCCGGCCGGACTCCCACAATTCTGAAGTCACGTGTTCACAGGTCTGCGGAATCAGAACATCAACGCAGGGAAGAATTAATTACCCTATTTTTAAGTATGCGTATTTGCACTTCTAGGAAATTCCAGAGTTCAAAAAAAATATAAATGTAGTTTGCTTCATTTATTAAATGCTAAAAGTAACTTCAAATCAAAACCAGAAAACCAGGCTGGAGAGATGGCTCAGTGGTTAAGAGCTCTGGCTGCATCCACATGGCAGTTCACAAATGCCTGTGACTCCAGTTTCAAAGGATCTGATGAACTTTCTGGCCTCCAAAGGGCACTGTATGAATGTGGTGCGCATACATAAATGCAGGCAAAATATCTATACACTTAAGATTAAAATTTAAAAAAAGATTAAAATAAAACCTAAAAACAAAACAGAACCACAAAACCAAGATAGAATTTCAATCAGGCACAAAAGCAATCCCAGCATTCAGGAAGCTGGGGCAGGACTTCTGTGAGTTTGAGTCCAGTCTCTGGTAGGAAATGAGCTCTAGGCCAGCCAGAGCTACATAGTGAGACCCTGTCTAAAAGCAATAAAATAGGGCTGGGAATGAATGTGACAAGCATGCCTAACACCCTGGGTGATGCCCGGCACCAGTACTCTGTGTCGGTACTCTCTGCCGGGGAGAACTGACTCCTCCTAAGAACTCGGAACATAAACCGTCATTATTATCCCATGAGAGCCTACTGTGGCATGTGTGCTGAAGCTGGGCTCAGCTGTCCCCTTCACCCTGGCATCTACGAAGGGATCAGGTTTGCATGGTAACTGGTTTCACCACGGAACCATCTCAGTAGCCTTGATTTTACTTTTTTTTTTGTTTTGTTTTTTCGAGACAGGGTTTCTCTGTGGCTTTGGAGCCTGTCCAAGAACTAGCTCTGTAGACCAGACTGGTCTCGAACTC
>NC_022028.1:3610994-3616563 GCF_000317375.1 Microtus ochrogaster | reverse complement strand
CCTGTCCTGGAACTAGCTCTTGTAGACCAGGCTGGTCTCGAACTCACAGAGATCCGCCTGCCTCTGCCTCCCAAGTGCTGGGATTAAAGGCTTGCGCCACCACCGCCCGGCCCCTCTACTATTATTTTGTAGCCACTTCAGGGGACAGGAACCTGAAGAAAAATTAACAGCTGACTCAAGAGAAAGCAAAAAGTTAAGGGGTTTCACACATCTCCCTTGCTACCTTCAGATACTAATTTTTTTTCACCACACCACTCTTCCCCCTAGTGTGACTGCACAAAGACAGAGTCAAACATGGGGCTGGAGAGACGGCACAGCAATCCAGAGCATGTCACTGTCAGACTCACGGCTCCAGGCCTGTCACAGAGCTGACTCTCCCAGCAACACAAAGCCTGAGATGACCAACAGATTTCCTTCTGGAGCCAGTCACTCGTTTTCACTTTCTCACATAGAAACCCAATAGGACACAACAGCCCTTGCTACCCAGGCAGCCTTTAATCTGTGCTCACTTTTTTGCCTTCCACTCTGCTGTCTGCATCCCATGCCCACAAGCCAGCTCTTAGGTTGGGAATTCTTTGTTCTGCCCTTTTATCGGACTTGCTTATTTTCTTTATTACTCTCCCCCTTTCTGGTAGATACTCTAAGCTTATGGTTCAGGAGGACAAGTGCTTGCTGCCCAAGCCTGATGATGGGTTTGATCCCCAGGACCATGTTAAAGGTGGAGGGAGAACTGCCTCTGACCTCCACACCCAACCCCCCACCATGATCCAAGTGTTCTCTCCTCTTAACACATACACACAAGAACGTAACTCGACCTCCCACCATTTACACCCCGCACACTCTCTTCTTCCAGCCCTTCTTTCCCCAGGCGCTGCTGGACTTTCTCCCACTAAGCGCCCTCTCCATCCTGTAAAATTTAGGTCTTAGAAAGTGCTGTGACCACAGATGACCTTGGCTAGTCCTAGGACACACCCACCACCTATAAAAGCTAGTCGATTTCTCCGACTCTCAACAGCTAGGAACACTACAGGTTCCACAGAATCCTCGCTACCACCCCGTCTAGTCCTCTTTAAGTGGCACCACCAGTCACCCCAGAGTCAAGCCCCAAAATGAAGGCACTTCAGAGCCAGCCTGTGATGCAAGCCTTTCTAACTCTGCCTTGTGCACAGCAGCCACTGGTGTCTATAAAGACCTGAGCCTCTTTGCACCAGGACACAGCAAGGAAGCTGAGGCAGGAGGATCACATGATCACAGGAGTTTGAGACCACCTAAATATTACAACAATACTGTGAAACCTTGTCTCAAAACAAAAAACAAACTGGGGGTCTAAACCTTTAATCCCAGCACTTGGGAGGCATCTGAGTTCAAGGCCAGCCTGATCTACAGAGTGAGTTCCAGGACGTCCAGGCTTTTACACAGAGGAACCTTGTCTCCAAAAACAAACAAACAAACAAACCAAAAGTCAAGGATTTGGTTTGTAGCACAGTAGTGGAATGCTCTCCAGCACACATGAAGCCCTGAGTTCAAATCCCCATCCCACCCCACACACCCCTGCTGTAGTTAAAACAATAGCTTCTCACTGCCATTAGGACAAAACTCTGAAAATTTCCCATATGGCCTAATCGAGGCCCCAAAGCAGCTTTTCAATGTTCTCCTTTTCCTCACCGGACTCAGTGTAACACTCTGCCCTCCACATAGGCGGGGAATGTCAACCCAGCTAACAGGAGCTCATTCAGATGTTCACATCATCTCTACTGGAGAAAATGGTCATCTCCAATTCCTCTGTCAGGGCTCACTGTCTCCTGCGCTGGCTGTAGCCCACTAAGACTGCTCTAAAAGTAACTGCTCTTTCCCTAGGAGATAGTTGGTTTAGAGAAATCACTGTTTTTTTTTTCAAAGCTTGCTTTCTGCCTTCAACCTCTTTCTTTTCCTTCTTTTTCTTTGTTATTTATTTATTTACTTATTTATTATGTATACAGTGTTCAGCTTCCATGCCTGCAGGCCAGAAGAGGGCACCAGACCCCATTACAGATGGTTGTGAGCCACCATGTGGCTGCTGGGAACTGAACTCAGGACCTCTGGAAGAGCAGCCAGCGCTCCCAACCTCTGAGCCATTTCTCCAGCCCCAAGAAACCACTGTTTTAAAGCTTCACTGAATTTCTGCAGAAGACTAGAGTCACTCTGAAGCAAACCTGTTTACATACTTTTGGCTTTTTGTTTTTTGAGGCAGGGTTTCTCTGTGCAACAGCTCTGGCTGTCCTGGAACTCAGAGATCCACCTGCCTCTGCTGGGATTAAAGGAGTGCGCCACCATGCCTGGCTTCTTCTGGCTTTTTGTTTAAGTCTTGCTGTTTTCTCTGTGGCATGGGTATCTTGCCTGTTTGGCCTGTCCTGACTCGAAGGGGGGCAAGTGCTGACCTAACTTTCTCTGGTTTTCTCTGGACCTGTGACGTTCTTGTCTTTCCTCTGGAGCTGCCTTGAGCCCCAGGAACAAAGAGGACCCACTGACAACCATCTTTGTGGTTGGGCCCCCAACTCCCCGAAAAGCAGTGTAGGTCTGCCTAAAGCCAGTGACTGTGGTGGGAGGCAGCTACCTGAAGCAGAAGAAACTCCTCTCTTCAGAACCAGACAACATCCTGACCATATCTCTGTAATTCTACCCCCATCTCTTGCTTTCCTGACCCAGTTCTTCCTGTTTAACCTCAAACCTGGCTGGCAGGGGTGGGTGGAGCTCAGTGGGTGGTGTCAGCACCTGGAAAATGGAGTTCACGGTCACAAGGAATACGTTTTCACTGCCACTGTCTCTTTTATTGGTGTCCAAGAGGCTAGCGTGTTGGGACTGCTGGGCTTTTGCCCTAAGAACTTCAGTAACAGGGCTGCTGAGAGGCTGAAGGAAAAGGGAATCTGTTGCTAAACCTGACAACCTGAGCTCAATCCTCAGAACCCACATGGTGGAAGGAGGGGACTTCCTCTGCCCTCCATGCCTGCCCTTCACATACATGATCCTATACACATACAAAAAAAACCCTCCAGTAACAAAACTCAGAAGCCAGCTCTAGTCATAAGATTTTAAAGTCTCAGGATATCTAAGCTTGCTTTCTACAAGGACATGTTTTCAATGACTAATTAATTAATTAAGATAAATGGCAGGAAGAGAAAAATAAGCAGTAACAAACTAAAATAATATGGACCTCAATTGTGATGTTGCAACACACCCCACCTCCCCCAATAAAACAAAGCAATACAGTGTACAGTCTCGTTACAGGATGTTCCAAATCTGCACTGTGCTAGGCTCCCCGCGGGGCTCTGGACAATGGACCCTTATTCAGACTATTCCTTGGTGAGTGCGCCCGAATTTCAGTCCTGGAGGTGGAAGTAGCACGTTCAAACTCAAGCTGCCTACCACATTACTGAAGGACACAGCTGGTCTGGGCAAACAACTGAGATGGTAAATCTGTGATTTAAAACGTCTCCCAGTTAATTTTCATAATAAAGATGCAGAGATCATAGGTGTGGAGGTTTTTGTGGAATGCAAATTTTGCTGCTTAAAATGGCACAACCCTGAACAACTAGATTAGTAAAACAGTACTTTGGGATGAAAGAACCGAACAGTCCCTGGACTAGCAGTGTTCACTATGTAGCAGGACTTGTGGCTGGGCCCCTACCATCCACCACCTACACGATTGTATTCGGAAACACAAAGCAACCAAGGCCACTATGTTGCCTTTACCCATTAGAAAATTAACTATTTCCAACTCTGAGTACTCCTGACCTTTCCAGACTGGGCTCCTGTAACAATTTAAGAACGCTACACTCCTCCCTGGTATATCTATATAAGGAAACAATCTTTGTCTTTTAGAAAGTGAAAAAGTGCATTTGAAGCTTATTTGAATTTCTTCACGGCAGTTTAAAAGAGACTTATTTTTGGAGTACTATGAAGGCCCAAACCAGAAATTACTTGCAACCGTCACGTTCCCACAATCTGAACCAGGTATTCTCCGGGCTGTTTTACAATACAACCAACTAAACATAAACGGATAAAATGAAGAGTCCAGGAGGAGCATGGAAGGCACACCGGCCCTGTCCTTGGCTTTATTAACTGGGAACCTAACCCCAATAATCCAGGGGACAGAGTAAGAGGTCTCAAAACCCTGCCCTCGGCCGGGGCCTGGAAGACTAAACCGTCCAGCCCGAGGTCAAAGGAGAAAAACCCAGCAGGCTGCAGGGCGTCAGGGCGGGAGCCCGTGCACCCAGGAAGCCGACCGCATCCCACTGTTTTCGGTCTGAGACAAAAGATGGAAAGCAAGGCGCCGCCGCCCCTTTGCGCCCAACCCAGCGAGCCAGCCTTTGGGTCTGGGGTCGCGGTAGCCGCGCGGGCTCCATCCACGGGACCCGGCGGCCCGCGCGGGGCTCCGGGTCTCCGGCTCGGCGGCGCCGGGCCCGGCCTGCCTCCCTGCACACAGGGCGCCGCCCGCCGCGAGGGAAGATGGCGGCCGCCGAGCAACTGCGCCACCAGCCCTGGCCTGCGGCCAGGCCCAGCGCCATCTTAGTGCCCTCCAGCCCGCCGCCCCCACCCTGAGAAGCCGCTGTCGGGGCGACTCGGGAAGGGGGGGGGCGCGAAGCCCTCTCGGCTAAAAAAGTTAAAAATAAGACCAAAGACAAGAACAAAAAAAATTAAGCAAAAAGCCACTCTCAAAAGCCACCGTCCGTCTCGGTCCTTCGTCTCCCGGCCCGCCGGCTAACACCGGCCTCAAGCGGCCCCGCACGGCAGAGCGAGCGCGGAGGGGAGGCTCGTCCCGGCTCGGGGCCGAGGGTCCCCGGCAATGCCTCGCCGGCCACCGGCGACCGAGTGCGGGCTGGCGCCGCGGCCCAGGCCGGGGATGAGGCCCAGGAGGCCGGGCGGCCCGCGCTGTCCCGAGCCCGGCCTCAACCCCGGCCTCTCCCGCGCGCAGATGCCGTGGAAGGGAGGGAGCCGCCCGGCTGAAAATGTAGCCGGCTCCTGGCCGTCCCCGGCGCCTCCCTCCCCGCGCCTCGGCGGACGCCGGCCCCATTTTGCTGAGAAGCAAGAAAAGGCGATTCACACCCAAGAGCTTCCGAGGAAGGGAGTGGGAAAGAAGGGACAGCAGGGGTGTGTGAAGAAGCGAGGGGAGGAGATTGGGAAAGCTGATTTTTCTTGCTCGGCCGCCGTCACGCCAGGCCCTCCCTCGCCCCCTGCTCGCGGCCCCGCCGAGCCCCGCTCCCTCCTCCGCGGCTCCCGGGCGGCTCCGGGGGGCGGAATACACACACTCGCACACACTCCGCGCACACAACTAATTTGAAAGCGGCTCAATCAATGAGTCATTAAAAGGCTTCCCTCCCCTCCCCTCCCCGCCGCCAACCGCCACGCCGCCACCTCCCCTCCTTTTTTATCCCACACCCCCCCTTCCCGAGCTCTCCCACTCCCCGCTCCAGAAATTTGCATCCGCGGATAGGAAAAAAAAGGAAGAAAAAGGAAGGGGGGAAAAAGAAATTTGCATCCGCGGATAGGAAAAAAAAGGAAGAAAAAGGAAGGGGGGAAAAAAAAGGCAGGC
>NC_022028.1:3604217-3610397 GCF_000317375.1 Microtus ochrogaster | reverse complement strand
CGCGCTCCGCTCTCTCTCTCGCTCACCCCCGCGCCGGGCGGCGGGCGCCCGCTCCCCGCGCCCGCCCGGCCTTCATGCTCTGCGCCCGGGCAAACGGCTCGCCTGCTCGTCTACCTCAAACTTCGGTTCTTGCCTAGTGAAGGAAAAAAAAAAAAGCAAAGATGAGGATTTCTTTAATTAAAAATTTTAATTTTTTTTTCAAAAACAACAAAATCAAACCAAAAAACACAAGCTCCCAGGCTGGTGATTTCTGTTTCTTTTGGATTTTTTTGGGGGGGGTATTGGAATGTATTGGAGGTCTATTTAAGAAACATTTATTTGTGTACCCGCACTCTTCCCCCATCTACAAGATGTGAGCTGATTCTCCTCAGGGGCCCTGTACACACAAAACACACACACACACACACACACACACACACACACACACGTTTTAGCTTAACTTGGAGGGGAGGGTAAGGAAAAAATAAAAATTGGTTTAGAACTAAAGCCTCTCTTAGTTACTTGGCAGATAACTGGGTTAGCCTTAAGTTTCTCATGTACTACTAACTTTATAATACCCCTTTCCACTCTGCAATGCTGTGAAATCTTATCTGTGAAACCCTGAGATTAAAAGGAAAACAAAACTAGTGCCTATGGAGAGAAGCTGAGAAGCCCCTCCGCCCGCTTTATTTATGTGGCTGTCTTTTATCTCCATGTTTGGGAAGTCTGCATTAAGTAACTCCCATTCTTAAAAAGGAAGCTAAGAACCCTTTAGCACCCCTTGGCCCAACCATAATTACCACTTGTTTTAAATTTCAAATTGTTGAGACTTCTTAAACCACCTAGTAGTAAGAAAAGCATTTAAATAACTGTTCCATAAGAGTTCTTTGTAGCCCTAATTACCAATACCCACAAAATATAGCGGGGGGGGGTGTCACTTGTTTTAAATATCAGAAATGGGTGAGATATGAATTCTACGTGGATGTAATTCAAGCTTAAAGATACAGATTTAAGCCTACAAAGTCTTCTAAGGATATCTGAAGTTGGTGAGGTCTTGTTGATAAATACGTGAGTTCTAAATAAAATTATCCCCATATTTAAATTCTTTAAAATATTGTCTGGTTTCTATATCCTTTAGTACAAAACACAGCTAAACCTTAATGGCAGAATTGGGGCCTGTGAGTGGTAAAGCAAGAACGTGTTCTACGAATGTGTGACCCTAGGTTTGACCCTAACATACATGCGTGCGCGCACACACACACACACACACAAATACCTTGCTTACTTATATAAGCATGTAATTAAACTACACTTCAAAAACTAAATGTGTCAGAGCTGCCATATTCACCATCTTTTTCAAAAGCAAGTCACCCCATGTGTCAGCAATTGCCACTCGACCGCTCTATATAATGTGTCTTTGTATTGAGACCTGACTGGAAGACGCACTCAGTAGTGCCACACGGTAGCTATCACTGGGCTGGGTTTTTCTTAGAAGCCTTTTATTTATTTATCTGCTTTATATTCAACCAAGGCCCTCCTGGACCAGGAGTCCTTCCATAAATTAGCATATTTCTCTATACTTGCCGGTTGGGCCAACCAGTTTTCTAATTGGCTTGGGAAAATTTTAACATGTTTTAAAGTGCCTTTGGATTGGTGGGAATTTAATTAGAACACCCATTTGGAAGAGAAGCATTCCCGAAGAGTCCATGGATGATGCATTGCCACCAGGGCATAGCAAGCCTTGCAGCTGGTGCTCACGGCGCCAATGAAACACTAATGGATTTCAGAAAGACAGCCCTCCTCATTGGCCAAAATCCCAAGGAAATCCGAAATCTCATTTTAGATCTGACCTACCATTGCCCTGATTTGATCATTACACAATGAGTGTATAATATATAAACATATTGCACCTCATAAATTATGCATTGATTATGTAGCCTTCGAGAACAAGATTAATTTTTAAAACAGTGACCTAGGGCACCGCAGTCTTTTTAGTATAAGAACTATGCAGAGTGGCTAGGGGGCTCCAGGCACTGTGGTATTTAATCACGTGGTCTACCCCAAGATCTTCCCTGGAACCTAAGGTTTAATGACCCTGATTTTGCAGACAGGCTCTCTGGCTTTCTAAGATTTGTCTGAAGGCACTAGTCTAATAAGGGCTGACCGAAAAAACCCTGGCTGGTGGGTTCCAGAACTTACCCTCTGTAGGGCCTGACAAGTATCTTGGGAACCTGCAGTCTTGCTGTGGCAATGTCATGCATGCCACAGTCCAGAGGAGAGGCACAGGCCGAGGGGCAACCCTTTAATTGGTCAAGACCTACCCAGAGACTGCCAGTTGTCAAATCTAATTTTAAATCTGGGGGAGGGGCTTGCAAAATACTGGGGCAGCAGTGGGGTGAATGCCAGGCTCCAGGCAACTGAAGAAACTGAGTGCAGAGAAACAGAGGCAGCTTCTCAAGCTCTTCCCCATAGGACTTTGAAAGCAACTTAAATAAGGGGCGTGCTTTTGCAAAAAACATTTAAAACCCAGTTGTAGGGTTTGGAATCTGAATGAAGATTAGGAAGCCTTTTAAGAGGACTTCATTTTTTTTTTTTTCAAAAATAACCATTTTTTTAAATGTTTTATTTTATGCTCATGGGTATTTGCTTGCACGTTTGCCTGCATGCACGCCTGCACCGTGGGTGTGCCTTGAGCTAGAGGAAGCCACTGGATCCTCTGGAAAGGAATTACAGATGGCTAACTGTCTCCATAAGGGTGCTGGGAACCAAACCTGGGTCCTCTGCAAGGGTAGCAGGTGCTCCTAACCTCTGAGCAGAAACCCCAGGACCTTTTCATTTCTGGGGTGTGGGGTTAGAGAAAGGGTTTTTTGAGGACCTCTGCCTGTCCTAGAACTCGCTCTGTAGCCCAGGATGGCCTTGAACTCAGAGATTCACCCACCTCTGGGATTAAAGGGGTGTGCCACCACTGCTTTTGGAGCCTGTCCTGGAACTAGCTCTGTAGACCAGGCTGGTCTCGAACTCCCAGAGATCCGCCTGCCTCTGCCTCCCGAGTGCTGGGATTAAAGGGGTGCGCCACCATCGCCCGGCTAGAACATTCTTTATTCTTTTAAAATTTATTTTATTTCATGTGCGTTGGTGTGAAGGTGTCAGATTCCCTGGAACTGGAGTTACAGACAGTTGTGAGCTGCCATGTGGGTGCTGGGACTTGAATCTGGGTCCTCTGGAAGAGCAGCCAGTGCTCTTAACCATTGAGCCATCTCACCAGTCCCCAGGTAGAACATTCTTAAAATGGCTTAACTATATGTTAATGACCTCGATTGTACTATCAACAACTTAGTCGTGTACACAGATTCCCTTCTGTGTAAGCGACTATAAACAAGGGAAATTGGACAGGTGTGTGTGTGGGTTCACATAATAGCTATAACAGCTAAGAGCGAAAGGTAGGGAATATAGCTCAACCTAATATAAACCCTATCACTAGAAGAAAAAAACAGTGAACCATTGCCTAGCTGGCTTTTCTTAGAAGAGATACAGGCCAGAGAGATGGCTCAGTTGGTAGCTGGGCTATCCACCAGGTCTCAGGACCTAAGTTAGTTTCTGGGGCCCACATGATGGAAGGAAAAAAACAGAAATGCCTCTGACCCCATGACATGTTAACACACACACACACACACACACACACACACACACACACACACCCCAAATAAAGCATAGTTAAGAAAAGAAGATGCAAATGGTGGAGCTATGTAGCACTGTGCATGTGATGTGCCCACTGCAGGGTACAGGGGCACCACCAAGAAAGGCAGCGAGTATGCAAGAACCATTCTAAATTCTCAGACTGGCAGATGGCTCCAGGGAAAGGCATCTGCCACCAAGCCTGATGACAACACTTCTCATGGTGAAGGAGAGACTGACTCCCACAAGTTGTCGTCTGGCCTTCACAAGTGTGCCCCAGCATGTGTGTGCCCAATATAAATACATGCACACACATAAAAATAAATAAATGTAATTAAAGTAAAATTTTAGCTGGTCTGTGGTAATGCATGCCTTTAATCCCAGCACTCTGGAAGCAGAAGCAGGTGAAGGATCTCTTGTGAGATTGAGGCTAGCCTGGTCTACAAATTGAGTTCCAGAACAGCCAGGACTGGGCTGGAGAGATGGCTCAGCCGTTAAAGGCTAGGCTCACAACCAGCCACAAAAAAAAAAAAAAAAAAAAACCCTGTCTCAAAAAAAAAAAAAAAAACAAACAGAACAGCCAGGACTATTGAAAAGAAAAATCCTGTCTTGAAAAAACAAAATAATAATAATATTAATTTAAATTCTCAATATGTATCAATAAGGTTCATATCCTTATTCATAAATATTTGAGAGCTCTGTCATCAGTCAGTCCGAGTGGGCTCAGATTCCATCTCTATGGCTCACAAAGGGAGGCACTTGGCGGATCATCCTCCCTTCAGAGCTCAACTCCCTCTTCTATAAAATGAGGCTAATTATAGTGTTCACCCCTGAGGGTTATTTTAGGGCATGACGAACTAGTGCATGAAAGATGTTTTAGCAGGGCACTAGGAACCAGATAAGCCTGTACAACTCTTCCTGTGTGAGCAGCCAGGGACAGTCTTCTATTGCTTATGGTGTGACTTGAGTCTACCTTATTTGTTTGAGACAGGATCTCATTATGTATCCCTAGCTGACCTGGAACTCTATGAAGACTAAGCTGGCCTCACAAGATCCGCCTGCCTCTGCCTCCTGAGTGCTGGGATAAAACATATGGGTCACTGTGCAGGCCACTGTTACTTTTTATATATGTGACTTTTGGGGGTGGTGCTGAAACAGGATCTATGTAGCCCTGGTTAGCATGGAACTTACTATATAGACCAGGCTAACCAGGAACTCAGAGATCTGCCTCTCTGTGCCTCCAGAGTGCTGGTATTAAAGGCACAAGCCATCTCATCCTACCTTTGCCAGCCTTTTCCACATCTTGGTGCATATGTGTTTGTGGGTGTGTGCACAGGCACGTGACACGCATTAGGCTTGGCAGCAAGTGCTTTCTCTATCTGCTGAGCCGGCTCACTGACCCCCTTGGCCAGCCTTTTAAATGTTTCTCAGTTTCCTGCCTGTAAAAAATGAGATAAGCAAAACATGTCTCTGAGATTGCTATGTGAGTTAAAGGATATTTGTGATATAAAACCCTTGCTTCCGTGCACGGTAAATAAGAGATGCTCCACAATAGTCGCCATTTTTCTCGGAACTGCTAAAAGCAATGTGACTATGGAGAGATGGCTCACACTTAACCTTTGCTGTTCTGAGGGAGAACCACGGAGTCTGATCCCTAGAACCTGATGGGTGGCTCATAGCTACCTGTAACTCCAGCCCGGGGAGATCTGATGGTCTTTTCTGGCCTCCACAGGCATCCACATAGAAGTGTACATACAAAAATCACAAATGAGCCGGGCGATGGTGGCACACGTCTTTAATCCCAGCACTAGGGAGGCAGAGGCAGGCGGATCTCTGTGAGTTCAAGACCAGCCTGGTCTACAGAGCTAGTTCCAGGACAGGCTCGAAAGCCACAGAGAAACCCTGTCTCGAAAAACCAAAAAAATAAAAAAATAAAAAAAAAATCACAAATGCACATAAAAATAAAATAAGTTTTTTTTTTTTTTTTTTTAAAAAAGAAGTTACACAGAGAAACCCTGTGCCAAAAAACAAACAAATAAGGAGGCTGGGCATGGTGGTCCACATCTTTAATCCTCGCACTCAAGCACTCAGGAGGCAGAGGCAGGAGGATCACAGCCAGCCTAGTCTACAGGGAGTTCCAAGACAGCCAGAGGACTACACAGTAACTTGGACCCAAGTGTGAGGATACACACCAGTTATTCCATTGTTCAGGAGGTTGAGGCAGGAGACTTACAAGTTGGTGGCTAGCCGGAGTAATAATATAGTGAGACCTCATTTCAAAAAACAAATAAGGGAAAAGCAAAAAACCCAGGATAGCCAAAACAATCCTGTACAATAAAAGAACTTCTGGAGGCATCACAATCCCTGACTTCAAACTCTACTATAGACCTACAGTACTAATAACAGCCTGGTACTGGCATAAGAACAGACAGGAGGACCAATGGAACCGAATAGAAGACCCAGATATCAATCCACACATCTTTGAACACCTGATCTTTGATAAAGAAGCAAAAAATATCAAATGGA
>NC_022028.1:3574727-3602172 GCF_000317375.1 Microtus ochrogaster | reverse complement strand
AGACAGATAGATAGAGTGACTGAATAATCAAATGAGTGAAAAAGAAAAATACACAGTGAAAGGCCTGTGGTGTGGAAAATTGACAGAACCCCTACTTAGCACGCTGGAGGTCCTAGGTCCCAGCACCCCTCCAAAAAAGTAACAAATCAGCTACTTACTGGGACACTGGCAGCGTTTCCACCATCTTGCCTACTTTAGTACTCTGTGAAGTGAACGGCTATGAACACTTTAAAGCATCTTCTAGATGCTCAGGCTATTTAAGTCACGCCATAGTTTTCAAGCTGGTCGTTTTCCCTTGACAGACTTTTCAAAAACAGTCTAAACTCCTAGAAGCTTCTAGTCCAAAGACCAGGAATAACAGAACCCAGATGAGCTGACGAGCACTCCCACTGTCTCCCGTCTCACACTCCCAGCCTGTTTCCCCACAGAGAAAACGAGGGGGAGGACAGCACCGGGGTAGGGGCTATCACATGCTGCTGGAAGACAGACACCTCCCAGTGCTCAGGCCCCACGTGCCCTACCTCTCTTAAGCAGAGTCTTCAACTCCAGGCACCCAAGAGGATGGGAATGGCAGAAGGAGGATAAGGCCAGATGGTATACAATGCTGCTCTGAAGGGAAAATGTCAGCAGCCAGCAGGAGCCAGGCCTGGTGGCAGGTGAGCCCTGCACTTGGGGATTTGGAGCTAGAGGCAGAATGCCATACAATAGGGTTGCTACGCAGTGAGTTCGAGGACAGCCTGGGTTACAGGACTTTGTTGTGAAGAAGAGAAAAAGGGAGGGTGTCCACGTCAAGGGGCTGGCCCAATCATCGTGCCCTTGTGAAAATGAGACTAGTAAGCCTGACAAAGCTGAGCGTGTGAGCGCATGCCTGAGATACCAGTGGCAGAGGCAGGAAGGCTGTTACGTGTTCGAGAAAAGCCAGGACGCCATCTCAAGACCCTATCTCAAAAACTAAAACAAGGGGCTGGAGAGGTGGCTTAGAAATTAAGAGCACTGGAGATTTACAAGTTGGTGTAAATCTTGGCTGTAAACCAAATTTATAAGTTGTTCCTCTGCTCTTCCAGAGGACCTGGGTTCCTTCCCCAGAACCCACATGGCAGCTCACCTGTATTTAACTCTAGTTCCAGGGGATCTAACATCCTCTTCTGCCTCCTCAGGCACCAGACCCACACCTGGTACCGACACATATGCCAGCAAAACACTTAAAAATTAAAAAGTAAATGAAAACAAAAAAGACCTAAGCTAGCCAGGCACAGTGGTTCCCACCTTTCGTCTCAGCACTTGGAGTCTAAGGCAGGAGGAGCTCTGAGAGCTCTGGGCCAGTCTGGTCTACATAGCAAGTCCAGGCATGCCAGGGCTAAGTGGTAAGACCTTGTCTCAAGACAAAACAAGGTTAAGAGCACTGACTGCTCTTCCAGAGGACCCAGGTTCAGTTCCCAGCACCCACATGGCAGCTCACAATTGTCTGAAGATCCAGTTTCAGGGGATCTGACACCTTCACATTAGTGCACATAAAATAAAGTAAATAAACAATAAGAAATATTTGGGGGTTGGAGAGATGGCTCAGCGGTTAAGAGCATTGCTTGCTCTTCCAGAGGTCCTGAGTTCAATTCCCAGCAACCACATGGTAGCTCACAACCATCTGTAATGGGGTCTGGTGCCCTCTTCTGGCCTGCAGGCATACATGGTGACAGAATATTGTATACATAATAAATAAATAAATATTTAAAAGACAAAACAAATATGAAAACACAACAGCACAGAACTGAGACAGCTGGAAGAGGACAAGAGTGTGAACGAGCCTGGGAGGCACACTCGCAACAGTCACGAGAAAACCGAGGCAGCTGCATACACAGGCGTAAGCACCTGCATTCCGTTCCCAGGAGCTGCGTTAACAAGACAGGGGTTAAATGGCGCACACCCTTAAACCCAGCACCTGGGAGGCAGAGGCAGGGGCATCTCGAGTTTGAGGCCAGCCTGGTCTACAAAGTGAGTTCATGGACAGCTAGGACTGCTACACAGAGAAATCCTGTCTCAAAAAAACCGAAGCCAAAAAACAAAACAAAACAAACACCCAGGTGTTGGTGGCATGAGCTTGTAACCTAGCACTAGGCCTAAAGCAGAATTAGGAGACCAGCTAGGCTAGCCTATTTGATAAGTTCCAGCACAGTGAGAAAGACCTTGTCTCCAAAAGCAAGCATGGCAGCATCTGACAAATGACATACAAGGTTGTCTTCTGACCTCCATGGGTATGTGCACACGTGTGTGCACACACATGTACTCATGGACACACACATACATGCACATAAAATAAAAAGAGAGAAACCAAGAAGAGGCACTGCCTGTCTAATATCCATGACCATTAAAAGCCTCATGGTAAAAAGGCCCATCGTTATTGGAACAGAATAGTTAACCAGGCATCGCTGAACGACCTTGCGAGCAAAGGTACAAATACCCTCACACCTCACAAGGCTTGCACTTACTCATTATGAATCTCACCAATCAGATACCAGCTGGGTGTATGTGTCAGCTCCTTGTGAGCTGAGTTAACGTGAGTCATATCTAACACAACCAGGAGGCTGCTCAGAAGTCAACACGGCAAAGGGCATGGGTGTTCACAAGCTGATGAGATAATCCTACCCACCACAAGCAGGAAGTGCCAGGACTCAAGGAACCATCGCTTCCGAATTTGTTCTTTCTCTCTGGTCTTCACATTTGCAGTTCAAGCCTTCCACCTTGACCCATTCTTTCCTCCAAAGGATGAGCCCACCCCAGGCCACCATTAAAAGCCACCCCCAAAGCCAGCCCCTCCTCTCCACAGACATTCAGACCTCCGCCTCTTGCTCTGTATCCCACCAGTCTTGTATCTAAATGTACAGCCTCCTCTCTAACTCTCAAAGCTGAATGTGTTCCACTTCCACCAGCCCCTCACTAGCCAGAGTTGCTAAAAACACAAACTCCCTAGCTGGGGTGCAGCTCAGTGCAAGCTCCTGATGGGCCTGGCTCCAGCCTCTAGCAGGCCATAATGATGATACAGGTGCCTAAACCCAAGGCCAGTTTAGGCTTCTGTCTGTAAGTTCATCTTCAGTATAGAAAGTCTTAGGTCAGCCTGGGCTACATGTCTCAAAACAAACAAACAAACAATAAATGGAGGATGAGGCAGGGGAATAACCGGACCTTCAGTGTCATCAATGGCCAGAGCGAGTTTCAGGGGAACAGAATGGGAGGTCACTTCTACACAGCCTGTCAGGTGTCTGTGAAAGGGTTTCAAAGTCACTGATGAAGGTCACTCTCATTTGGAAAACGCTGCTTCAAGTCAGCAACTGAGGAGGCTGGAGAGATGGTTCAGTGGTTAAGAACACCGACTGCTCTTCCAGAGATACCCAGGTTCAATTCCCAATATCCACATGGCAGCTCACAACTATCTGTAATTTCAGGATCCAACACCCTCACATAGACATACAAACAGGCAAAACAACAATAAAATAAAAATAAATAAATTAGAAGAAATCAGTAACTTGTAGTGATATTTTATTTGTGTTTTTAATAAATAAAGCTTGCCTGAAGATGAAGAGTGCAGAGCTAGACCACGAGAGGCCAGGGAGTGGTGGCTCACACCTTTAATCCCAGGACTCTAGCCACCTTGGGCTACACGAGATTAAATCTGTTTAAAAGAGAAACAGAGTTCATGCAAAGGTAACTTATCCTAGAACCAGGGAGGTGGAGACAGGAGTGCCCTGGCTGGGTGAAGGCAGGAATAGAAGGCAGGAGGAGACAGGAGCTCGGTACAGTCTGCAGTCACCCTGAGGGCAGCATCGCCCTTTAGTGTGTCTGAGCCTTGATAGGGTCAAGAACTCTCTAGTGGCTTGGCTGCTTTGCTTTTCTGATCTTCAGCCTGAACCCCAATATCTGTCTCTGGGTTTTTATTAATTGTGCTACAGTAACTGAGGGTCGGTGTGGCAGACACAGTAATTCCAGTACTTGGGAAGTAGAGGAAGGAGTTGAAGGTCAGCCTCAGATACATAGTGAGGTCTGGGCCAGCCTGAGCTACAGGAGAGTCTATCTCAAATAAACAAACAAAAAATACAATGACAAATATTAATAATGACTTTTCTGTATCCACCTGACATTTACATATACTCTATAGCCTATGGCAACAATCTGTTACACCTGCCCCCTAATGCAACTGCACAGCCTCTGGTCCTTACACAGCTATTAACAGCTGCAAAAGTGAAACTATTGGAAAAGGGATACTTTGTTTCTGCTTGTACGAAGTGTGAGTGTGTGTGCATATTTTTTCCTGGTTACAGCATATTGACAACTCTCCAGTTATCTGAGTGTTATATTAGATTAAACCCTGAGGTTAACAGCAAATTTTTAAAGATTATTTTTATGTGTGGTATGGGTATTTCCCTGCATGTGTGTCTGTGCGTTGTGTGCATGCCTGGTTCCTGTGGCGGCCAGGAGAGGAAGTTAGATGTACTAGGACTAGAGTTGCAGGTGGTTATGAGCGGCTATGTAGTGCTAGGGACTGAAGCTGGATCCTTTGAAAGAGCAGCCAGGACTTTCCACCCCTGGGCCATCTCTCCAGCTCCTTAACAGTAAGTTTTTAAAAATTAAAAAAAAATAATAATAAAGACAAAAAGAAGGACTCTAACTCAGCATAATTTCACCATGGCATAAATTCTTCTCCCCTTAAAAGTAAAAACCACACACAAAGCCAACCAGAGAGCATCTTCTGAGGTTGCTAGCTTGCCAAGATATCACAAATGTGGGCAAACAATCTTTCGCTCACATCCTTAGAAGCAATATTCTAAAACCTCAAAACCTCCTTCCTGCCACTTCAGAAAGGAAGCCCCTCTGGGCGGGTGCGGCCAAGGCCTTTCTGCTGTGGTGACGAAAGATCTGCTGTCATTATGCTGCCCCATCGCCACAAACAAATGAGAGAAACGGGGAAGAAACGAGAGCAGCCTAAGTGAACCACAACAGCGAAGTTTGTGGCCAGTTCTGGGTACCTGTGATGGATGGATGGATGGATGGACGGACGGACGGACGGACGGACGGACGACAGATGGATGTGGTCTCGGGGAGGGGGGCAGCTCCACAGACAGGAAGCGCGCCTGCTAACACCGCCAGCTCTCCACACCACTCATCTTCAGCACCGTCATTTCTACCACCTGCTCTGCGCAACGTCCTTACAAATGTTCTGATAAAAAACAACAGGAAAACAATATATGGGGCTTGAAGGAGGCTCCCAGTGTGATGCTCTGGGTACCAGGGGAGAGGGAGGCATTCTGTGCAGGCAGGCAGGTGGCGGGAAACAGCTTAAAGCTGGGTTTTCTTCCTTCTCCTTTTCTCTTAAAGAATTATTTTATTATGTGTACAGTGTTCTGCCTGCCTGCATGCCTGCAGGCCAAAAGAGGGCACCAGATCTCATCTGGGATGGTTGTGAGTCACCATGTAGTTGCTGGGGATTGAACTCAGGGCCTCTGGCAGGGCAGCCAACTCAGCTCTTAACGGCTGAGCCGATTCTCCAGATCCCTATTTTTGGTTTTGGGATAGGGTTTCTCTGTATAGCTCTGGCTATCCTGGAACTCACTTTGTAGACCAGGCTGAAAATTTTGTTTATTTTATCTTATATGTATGACTGTTTTGACTACATGTATGTATGAGCACCACATTCATGCCTAGTCCACTCAGAGGTCAGCAGAGGGAGCTGGATTCCCTGGAACTGGAGTTATGAATGGTTCTGAGTCACCAAGTGGGTGCTAAGATCCAAACTCAAGTCTTCAGATACTCTTAATCGTTGAGCCATCCCTCCAGTCCCAAGAGTGGGTTTAAAAGATGACAATAGCCGGGCAATGGTGGCGCACGCCTTTAATCCCAGCACTCGGGAGGCAGAGGCAGGCAGATCTCTGTGAGTTCGAGACCAGCCTGGTCTACAGAGCTAGTTCCAGGACAGGCTCCAAAGCCACAGAGAAACCCTGTCTCGAAAAACCAAAATAATAATAATAATAATAATAATAATAATAATAAAAAAAGATGACAATAGGAAAGGAAGGGAGCATGTCGGCTAGAGGCCCCTGGGAGGGGAGGCAGACCCTAAAAAAGAAGGAACTATACCAAGTGCTGGGTGGAGAGAGGATGGGGTGCTGGCAGGCAGTCTGGGTGGAGAGAGGATTGGGGTGCTGGCAGGCAGTCTGGGTGGAGAGAGGATTGAGGTGCTAGCAGGCAGTCTGGGGAATCTCTGAGCTGCAAACGTGGGTTTACACACCTTGCATTCATGATAATGTGGAACCTTGTGAGATCAAGAGACTGCGACAGGTGGTTATGAAAAAATCCAGCAGAGGCTGGGGAAATGGAAAGTACTTGCTTTGTAAGCCTGGGGACCTGGATTCAGATCTACAGTACACATGTAAAAACAACCAGGTCTCAGCACAGGCCCGTAAACCCAGTTCTGGGGAGTTAGAGACAGAAAGATACCTAGCCAGTTAGGCTAGCCAAATCAATGAGTTCCAGGTTCAATGTGGGATCTTGTCTCAAAAATAAAGTTCAGCCTGGAGAGATGGCTTAGCAGTTAACAGTCTTGTGTGTAGGAGGTGTGGTTGTTGTACACCTTTAATCCCAACTCTTAGGATGAAAAGGCAGGCAGATTTTTGTGAGTTCAAGCCCAGTCTGATCTACACAGTGAGTTCTGGGGCTATCCAGAGCACCATAGTTAGACCAATAAATACACAGACAGTGTGATGCTCTTGCAGAGGACCTGAGCTCTGTCCCCACCGTGCACACTGAGTGGCTCACATCTGTAACAACATCTGTAACAACAGCTTCAAAACATCCACTGCCTCCATCTCCCTGGGCACCTGCACACACCCGCGCACACGTGAATCATCCCCCAACACATTATACATGCTTAAAATAAAAAAATAAAGTGAAGAAGGCCAGCAAGGCAGCTCCATAGGTAAAGACGCCCACTACACACACCTGCAGCTTGAGTCTGGCCCCTTGAGCCCAAGTAAAGGTGGCAGGAGACAATATACCAAAGTTGCTCTCTGACCTCCACATGCCCCCCAACACATAAAATAAGATATAAATAAACTGGGTTGGGCAAGATAGCTCACCCAGTAAAAGATGCTTATCCCAAGCCTAGGGACCTGAGTTCAATCCCCAGGACCCACACGTGAGAAAACTGACTCCGGTACGTTTTCCTGAGTTCCCTCCACGCATGTGCCATTTGGCATGTATGCACACACATAAGTAAATATCTGTGGAATTTGTCCTTCAAAAAGGTCAAGAGCAAATGAGGAAGACACCTATGCCGACCTCTGGTCACCACATGAACACAAGAGCACACAGAGTAGGGGACAAGGCCACCATCTTAGAGCAGAGAAGAGGCAGATCCTGAGTGTAGAAGGGGACAGAAAAATACTGTGCCCAGTGGCACTCCACAGTGGCACACCAGGCTCTCTGGGCCTGCCCGCCTTTCTAGCTGTGGGTTGGGGACTGAGCCTTATTCTCACACCTCTAAGTTCCCTCTCTCTTTTTAAGACTTATTTTTATCTTACAAGCGTTTGTCCTGCAGGTATGTATGTGTACTATTGTTTATGTTTGGTATTGGAGGAGGCCAGAAGAGGGTGTCACATCCCCTGGAACAGGAGTTACACAATTGTGAGCCATCATGTAGGTGCAGGGAATCCAACCCTGGTCCTCTGCAAGAGCAGCTAGTGCTCTTACTCACCGAGCCACCCCTCATTCTCTCCCTTTCTTTTGAAAATTATTTATTTTTAGATGAAGCTAGAGTCTTAAGATATAGCCTAGGCTGGGCTTGAACTTGTGGGAATCCTTCTGCCTCCACCTTCTAGGTGCTGGGATTACAAGCTTGCATGATCACACACAACGAATTTGACCTTTTCTCACTCAAGCACACTGGCCTCTCCAGTGGAAGTCAAGGCAGCAGCCGTCTCTGCAGGGGAGTGACAGCTCACTGGGGAGCAGCTTCATTTGTGGGACTGTGCAGAAGCACCCGGGGACTGAGTAAATGCCTCTTGGATCATCCCATTTCTGTCACCTCACTGCTTTGCCCACCGAGCAATCCTTTGGTTATGCAGTTCAGTTTTAAAACTTGTGTTTTGAGGGCTGGAGAGATGGCTCATTGCCTGCTCTTCCAAAGGTCCTGAGTTGAATTCCCAACAACCACATGGTGGCTCACAACCATCTGTAATAAGGTCTGGTGCCCTCTTCTGGCCTGCAGGCATACACACAGATAGAATATGGTATACATAATAAGTAAATAAATATTTAAAAATTTATTTATTTTTCCCCAACAGAGGTTGGAGAAGTTTGTGTCTACTATAAACTCACAGATTGGCCTGTGAATCTGGAGCACCAATCATTCTTAAGTGGCCTCCATTTCATTTCCACTGCCCTCTGTTTGGCGGGGTCGTCTATCCAGGGATCCAGGGCGGCAGTCTTTCCCAGGCACTCCCAGCCCCAACGCTTCTCTTCCCCTTCCTGAACACAGATGCCAGGAGCTCCTGCTGAAAACCCTGTCAGCTCTCCAGAGCCCTCAGGAAGCCTGCAGGATTCTTGGTGCCAGCGCTGTTCCAGCCCCTCCTCTTTTGTGACACTCATTTCCTCCTGCACCTCCCCCGTCTGCCCTCCCCTCACTCCTCTTTCCTTTGCATGTCCAAACAACTTCCTCTTCTTTGATAGCACACACTGCCTCGCATGACTCATAATTAGTCATGTTTATCCCCGGACTGCGAGCCTGTGAGAGACCAGACTTGGTCTATTTTTATACCTCCCCATCTCCCCAGGGACAGACACGGCATCTTGCATGGGTACACTAAGTGGTCATTTATTGAGTCTATGTTGTGCCAAGGCACCTGGCTGGTGCTGGAGAAGCAGATACTTAACATGTCCCTGACAAAAGGGACATCAAAGTGCTCTCTTGTCTTAGGATGTTCAGGCGAGATGCCTTCTTCAGCCTGTGTGTGTGGAGCTGAGAACGCAAGCAGGTTCACGGTGGCAGCCTACAGGAAGCAATGCCTGAATTATTTCAACGTTCCTGTTTCACCCCTCCCCCAAAAAACTGAGGCATAGGGTCAACAAGATGGCTCAGCGGCAGAGTTGCTTGCCAATAGGCCTGTAGTCCTGAATTTGATCCCCGGAACCCACAGGGAAGGAGTACGACAGACAAGCAGTCCACATAACTGCTGTGGAATAAATAATAAATAAATAAATAATGTTTTTAATTGAGGCATGTCTTATATCCCAACTAACAAACACAGTTCTCTTCTTTTCCTCTTCATAACTGTTTTTCTCCTTCCTTGTATAACTGTTTAAAAAAAAAAAAAACACTGGAGAGATTGCCCAGTGGTTAAGAGCACTGGCTGTTCTTTCAGGTCTTGAGTTCAATTCCCAGCAACCACATGGTGACTCACAACCGTCTGTAATGAGATCTGGTGCCCTCTTCTGGTCTGCAGGCACACATGCAGACAGAACACCGTATACATAATAAAATAAATCTTAAAAAAAAATAAACAAAGAACAACAAACAGAGTTTCACTCTGTAACTCAGGCTGGTCTCAAACTCTTAATTCCCCTGACTCAGCCTCTAAAACACTAGAGTTCCAAGTGTGAACCTGACTAGTTTGTGGGGTGGGGAGGAAAAGGCAATGCCAAGTGTCACTCCTCCTCAGGTACCATCCACCATGGGTGCGTTTGTGTGTGTGTACACGAGAACAGGTGTGTTGTAGATACACACGATCAGATTGTGTCTGGAAGTATTCAGACATGTGTGTAGAGGCCAGAGGATAGCCACAAGTGTTGTTTCTCAGGGACCCCCACCCACCTTGTCGTTTGAGATGTGATTTCCCACAGGCCAGGACTCACCAGGTAGGCTAGGCTGGCCAGTCAGCAAGGTCTAGGCATCTGCTACCCCTGCCTTCCCAGCGCTGGGATTTTAAGTGTGGACTACCATGACAAGCCCCGCCCCCTCTTCTTTTCTATAACTCGAACTCAGTTCTTCATGTTTGCACAGCACATAAGCCCTCCCACTCCAACAGACACGTACAAATAAATCAACGTAATACAAATTTTAAAATAAAGAGAAATGATTTAAAGAAGACACTGGCTGTTCTTGGTTGTCAACTTGACCACATCTGGAACCAACTAAAACCCAAATAAATGGATGGGCACACCTGGGAAGGATTTTTTCCTTAATTCAATCATTTGAAGCAGGAAGACTCACTTTAACCCAGATCTCTTGAGGGGGGAATATCTATCTTTAACTTGGACCACACCTTCTGCGGGAAGCCTACATAAGAACAGGGAAGACGGAAGCTCTGCTCTCTGCCCGCTTGCTCTCGCCTTCCTAGCACATCCATTCCTTCCCTGGCATTAGAGCTACTTCTTCAAGATTCTGGAACATACTGAAGACAGCTGGGACACCCGGCCTGGTGCACTGAACAACTACTGGATTCCCGGGCCTCCCATTCATAGGGAGCCGTTGATGGATTGGCTGGACCTTAGCCTGTGAGCCCTTCTAGCAAATACTGTTGTTACACACACACACACACACACACACACACACACACACACACACTCTATAGGTTTGGTTACTCTAGCGAGCCCTGATCAACATAGAAGAACTGGCATTATAAGCAGAAAACAAGCGCCCATCCCTTACGATATTTGGTCTTGCCTCTTTCTCACTTACACGCTTACTCACGGTGTGTGCGTGTGTGCGCCTGCAGGTGCTGTAACTTCTGGGAATGGGTTCTAGCTTTTACCTCTTACCATGGGGCTCTAGGAACTGATCAAGCCTGACAGCAAAAGCTCCCTTACCCACTGAGTCATCTCACCAGCCCCATTTCTGCCTCTTGTTAAGCAAAGATTTTTTTAATTTATTTTAATTTTACATATATTGATACATTGCCTACATGTATGCCTGTGTGAGGTGGTCAGATCGCTTGGAACGAGTTTACAGGCAGTTGTGAGCTGCCATGTGAGTGCTGGGAGTCGAACCTGGGTCCTCTGGAAGAGCAGTCAGTGCTCTTAACTGCTGAGCCATCTCTCCAGCCCTGCAGAAGAAGATCTGTATACACTATACCTATACCTTGCATAGCCTGTGCAATAAACTAACACTGCCTCAAATCAATGCTAACTCCTCAAGTTCTAAAAGAGCAGCAAAGAATATGCTATGACAGGCTCACCTTGATCCTAGTGGGTGGGGAGCCAACTCAGAGGCTAACAAGATGGAGGACAACCCGAGTCACACAGAGAGAACCTGTCTCAAACACAAACGAACTGTAACAGAAACGGGGTGGGTGGGACATAGCTCAGACAGTAAAGGGCTCGGGACACAAGCGTGAGGACCTCGGTTTGACTCCCAGCACTAACATAAAAAGCCAAGTATGGACGCGCATGCGCACCATTGCTGCACTGCCGGTGCTAAAGGGCCCTCGGGCTCTCTGGAAGCCAAGTTAATCAGCCTCTGATCCTAGTGAGATTGTCTTTAAGAATACGGTAGGGCCTGGGAGATGGCTCAGTAAGCAAAAGTTAGTCAAGCAGGTGGGACCGAATTTGATCTCCAGAATCATGTAAAAGGCCCAGTGTGGGGGCTGGAGAGATGATGGCTCAGTGGTTAAAAGCACTGACTGCTCTTCCAGAGGGCCTGGGTTCGATTCCCAGCACCCACATGGCAGCTCACAACTATCTGAAAATGCAGTTCCACGAGATTTGACACCTTCACACCAATGCACATAAAATAAAGATAAATAAATAAATAAAAAGCTCAGTGTGGAGGCAAACACCTCTAACCCTAGAATTCCTACAGAAAAGGCTAGAGGCAGAGGCAGGAGAACTACCAAGTTCTCCTGGTCAGCTAGCCTGCAGTGCTCAGTAACAGAAACAAGAGACCCCACCTCAACCTGAAAGTTGCCCTCTGACCTCTGCGTGGATGCCCCCCACCACAGTAAATACTGAAAGGAAGGAAAGAAGAGAGGGAGGGAGGGTGCGGAAAGAGAGGAAAAGGGCTGGAGAGATGGCTCTTGCAGAAGACCTGAGTTCAGTTCCCAGCCCTATGTCAACTCCCTGGAACTCAGGCTCCTCCAGGGGATCTGATCTCATCTGTGTGCTCCCACACCCACAAGCAGGGGCACAATTACACATCATTAAAACAGAAAAATAAAGCCTGGGGGGAAATAAATAAAAACAAGGCAGACAGTACTGAGGAATTCACCTGATACTGAGCTCTGGCCTGCACACACATGCACACACAAAAGGACATGGCGGGGCATGGCTACCCTCTCAAGCTCCCAAGGAATCAGACTTTTGTCACAAGTCATCTGCTGTCCTTGGCGTCACCTCCGCTCAAAATGTCCACCCTCACTAAAGCCTTTGTTTCATGGTTGTTCTTTGTCACCTGAGGAAGTTAATTCATGACAAAGGGGAGGGAAAACAGCAAGCCATGTTCACACACAGACACCAGTGCAATGCTCACACCGCAGACTCCTAGGAAAGAGAAGCACATGCCTGTTGCATCCCTCCCTTCTTTCCTTTCCCCTTCTTTCTTTTGGTGCCAGGGGCTTAAACTAAGTGTCTGACTATTAAGCCTTAGACAAACTTTTTTCATATGATAATCTATACAAAGAAACACAGCTGGGCTGTGGTGGCACACACCTTTAATCCCAGCATTCAGGAGGCAGACGCAGGCGGATCTCTGTGAGTTCAATTTAGAATGCATTCCAGGACAGCTAGGGCTACACAGAGAAACCTTATCTCGAAAAAACAAACAAAAAGAACGATTTATTTTACGTACATTTGCTATGTATATGTTTTTGCAACATGTGTGCCTATGTCCTTGAATTCCAGGAGTTGGAGTTACAGCTGTGAACCACCATGTGGGTGCTGGAAACTGAACCCAGGTCTGCTTAGTGGACATGTCAGCCTGCCTGTAATTCTAGATCTCAAAATTGGTGTCAGGAATCCCTGGCAATAACCAGGCCAGCCCTTTCTGAGAGACCCTGCCTCAAAGAATAAAGTGGAGAGCTATCCCAGAAGACTCCTGATGCCAACTTCCAAATACAGATGCACACACATGCAACCACACCAATACAAATGTGCATACACGCAAGCATGCGTACCACATACATATATACATGGGGAAATGATAACTACATGCAGACAGTGGCTTCCTTACTGACACACACCAGTGACAAAGAAGGCGGAACACAGTCTCTCCAGAAACGAGGTTCATGACAGGTCACATAGGAGGCAAGTGTCTTGTCATGTGGGGAAAGTAAGTCATGCTGTCCCGGTAGAGGGACATAGGAGCACACATGTCCAACATGAACCTGCTGGCTCTCTCAAAATCTCTGCCTCCTGATTCACAGCTTCAAGCATCATGATCCTCACAGACTCAACTCCCCCAGTGGAAGCTTCCCATTATCACTGTGTGGGGCCTAGTCCCGTAGAACTCTCCCACCATTCCCTCAGCTCCTGCAATAGTCTCTTGAACTGACATCTGTTTGCTCTGGCTCAGGCCTGAATGGGGCTGCCTGGGGCTTCCAGCCTGACCCTGCGTTAGGGTGCAAAGGGGGAGATAATGGAGCTTTTATTATTCAGCTGAAATCCTCCAGGGGCTCCAGCACCTTGAGTGTGAAGTGCAAAGTGTCCCCTTTCTAAGACCCAGGGTGGTGGGACTCTGCTCACCCCCAAACCTTACTCCAACCTTCACATTGGGCCCAGGGACTTAGACTCCTGAGAGGCGCTGCAGCACTGTTGGTGTGAAGGACAGCACCTGGAATCCTGGGATGAGGAGATCACAGCCAGTGTGCTACGCAGCAAGTTTGAAGTCAGCCTGGGCTACATGAGAGCTTGTCTCAAAAAAAACAAACCACTGATGGATGGGTTGTGCATTTCCACAGCACAACCTGTCTGCCATGTACAAGACCCTGGCTTTCGTACAAGACCCTGGCTTTCGTCCCTAGCAACACTTATGTGCTCAGGCCTCGCTCCAAAAGATCCAGGATTAATGTCCCCAGGGAAAGACCTGGCATCATGATGTCATTAAGTCACCACGTGACACGGCAGGGCTGAGAATCCTGCTATGGACTGGCTCGTCTTTCCCGCAGATACGGGTTCCCTGCACTTGCTGTCTGTTGCTAGGAACACTAACACTGTCCACTTCTGGCCATGAAGCCAGACTTCCTGACCTCTCTTGTCCACTGCTATGTTCCCAGCACCCAGCACTGGGATGAAATATTTGCCAGCAGCGAAAAGGCAGAGGAGTAGACAACTGTCCCTCCTCTCACCCAGCTAGCCCTTCACCCCGCACTGACTCCAGTCTTCTCTTGGCTACATGCTCGGCAGGAGGCCTGCCTCCGCGGTCCCCTGCCTGCATGCCTAGCAGGGTGGCCAGTACAGCGAGCAATGAGTTAAAAAGTGCAGCAGGATACTTGGAGGTATACAGACGGATGTGGCCAGCTGGCCAAGGAGGGTGACAGTGTGGTTAGGGGCAATGGTGGGAAATGAAACTGGGGAGACACACGGCCCATGCTTATGAAAGGCCTTGTGGCCACACAAGGAGGCTGGACACTGTGAACAATCAGCCAGCGGAGGTCTAAGGAGAGTGACTCGATCAGCTTGCATTAGCACAGGGAAGACCAGAGGGAGCTAAGGCACCGGAAGGGGAGAGGGAGCCAGAACAGAGCGGTAGAGACAGAACCTGACAGGGGCCCGAGATAAGATGCACGGTGTTTGCAGTGTTTGCAGTTGGAGCCGTGAGAGAGGGACGTGCTGCGGATGACTCTGATGTCCTGTCTGTGGTGGCAGCACAAGAAGATGTGGCATTGGGATTAGACAGGCAATGCTGACCGCTTGGGTGCAGGAGCCAGACTGACTTGATTCAAATCTTAGTACTTGAAAAGGGCTTAAGTCCCTGGAAAAAGTAAGCTTGCCAAATGGGAAGGCAAGACAGACAAGAAGAGGTACAGAACATAGAGTGGAATTCTGTATTCCGCTGCAGATGTCTACAGGAAGGGAGAGGAAGTCTGCGAAGGAGACAGATCAGGGACGTGCAAGGGGCCAAAGCGAGAGCAGCAGTCGCAGAACACTTCAGGACACACAGAGCTACGGGCTCAGCGAGAAGGCTCGGCGGATGGAGGCACTCAATATATCCCTGAATCTACAAAAAGTCGGACATGGTAGTTTGCACTGGCAAGGTTAGGCAGAAGGTGGAGACAGGAAAACTGCCCTGGAAGCTCATGGGCTCCTTAGTGTGTCTGAAACACAGTCCCCAAGATGGGGGGAGCTGGTGACACGGCAGTGGGCAAAGGCACCTGCCATCAAGTCTGATAACAGGACAGATCTATGGAGTGTGTCTCCTACCATTGCATGGGTTTCTGAGATCAACTCAGTTGTCATTGGGCTTGCTTGGCAAACCCTTTCTCCACCCTAGCACAGTCAGTTCTGATAAGCAGACACTAGATTAGGGAAGAGAGCAGTGTCTGCCGAAGACACAATGGGAAACGTTCCTTAGTGTAATAGTGTTGAGGGGGAGGAAGGAGCTAGGGGAAGCAGCAGAAGGAAGCGGCTGCCAGGCCTCCCGATAAGTATGGAGCTTTTTAAGAACAGGACACACTCTCACAGCTGTCCTTCACTGTCCCTGTGCCAAAAAAGTCAGCATTAGAGGTGAGAAAACCGGCCTCCCCTCTGATAAGAGAGGAACAGATCTCTTCAGTGAACACTTCACAAGCCATGCACGCGCGCAGCTTGCTCGCTGACAGATGAGCAGGCAAATGTCCCCTCTGGCAACAGACCATTAGAAAGCAGGGTTCAGGTGCACCTTGGTGCATCTGGCTTCCGCCCTTTGCGCAGCACCCCTGATAAACCCCACTGCACAGCAGGAGGTCGCGTTCCTGTGCTGTCCAGGCACACACCAAGGGTCCTTTCATTCAGTGTTTCACCGTTTGCTTATTTCCCAAGGCATATACTACAAACATGAGATTTCCCTTTTCTTCTTTAAACACAGGATCTTGCTATGTAGCCCAGGCTAGCAGTAATTATTGATCCTACTGCTTCTGCTTCCAGAATGCTGAGGTTACAAGCATGAACCACCAAGCCTGGTATAAGATTTACTTTTTAAGGCATTAAAAGATCAAATAGGAACTGGAGAGATGGCTCAGTGGTTATAGTACACGCTGCTCTTACAGGGACCTGGGTTCAATTCCCAGCACTCACACAGTGGCTCAGTAACACCGCCCTCTCCTGGTGCACATAGATGCAGGCCAAACAATCGTGCACATAAGAAGAAGGAAAAGAGATCTATAAAACAAAAAAGTAAACCCAACATTGAGAACCATAAAATATCCAAACCACTGTTAAGTATAGGCTAAGGCTGGGCAGACAAGCTTGCTGAACTGGTGAAATATTTACCTAAAGCTGAGCCTGCATGAAGGTAGAAAGAACCAATTCCTGAAAGCTGCCCTCTGACCTCCACAACTGCGGTGAGGTGTGTACCTGTGTGTGTTCCACCCCCTCGTAAATAAAGAAAAGTTAAAGTCCAGCAGGTAGTGGTGGCACATGCCTTTAATCCCAGCACTCAAGAAGCAGAGGCAGGTGGATCTCTGTGAGCTTGAGGCCAGCCTGGGCTACAGAGCGAGTTCCAAGGGCAGCCAGGGCTTCTACAGTCTCCATTCACTTTGGAAGACATGGGCAAGATTCGGCAGCCTCCCCCTGAGAGGTGCGGAGCTGACACTGTGACCTCTGCTGCTGTTTTTGTCCTCTTGCACACCGCCCCTCCTTCCAATAGGGTGGCCACTTACCTCTGTGGAGCCGGATTCTGTCAGGAACGCACTCTCAATCCACTGCCCTCACACATTAGAACGAGGAGCAACATGGTCTGGCAATGCCAGCATTTAGCAGCCTTCCTATGGCTTTTAACTCAGAAATCAGACACATAGCTTGACAACTGCCTTGGCCACCTACTCCAGCCCAAGGATAGAAAACCTCACCCCAGTGCTCCAAAGCAGCCTCAAGTCGATCCCTTTCAGGCCTCACACCAGTCTTTACAAACTGTCCCCGAAACACCGCGTCAGTTGCAGGACCATCCATCTCTGTCCTTTCTGCTTAAACATTAAGCTAAACCACAGGCAATTTCTGTCACCTTCCGTCAGGTAGACCGCAGAAAGACGACCCTGAGGACACCGACTCCTATTTGCATAAAGTCCACACTTCGAACCACTAACAGACTCACCATAGCTGACAGCCCCAACTCCTAGCTCAAGGAACCTTTCACCACCAGCTTTCTTAATTAGAACGGGAGACCTAAGCAAAGCAAGTCTGGGTTGTTGCTGTTTCCAGTAGCAAAATCAGTCTTCTTTTAATCTGGGTAGGTTAAATCTTTCAACGGGGCTGGAGAGATGGATCAGTGGTTAGGTGCACCAGCTGTTTTTTTGTAAGACCCTTTCCCAGCACCTACAAAGCAGCCCATTAACTGTCTGTAACTCCAGTTCCAGGGATCGGACGCCCTCTTCTGGCCTCCATGAACATGGCACACTCATGGTGCACACAAAACACTCATAGACATAAAATATAAATACCCGCCCCCCATCTATCACAAAAGAAAACAGCTATTCCATTCCTCTAGGAAACATGAACAAGGCCATCAGCTAAATTTCAATAGTCTCAAATTCACACTTTTGTGAAATAAAACTACTTTAAAAAATAAAGTAGAAAACAGGAAGCAAAACTGACATAAACAAGGCCAACCTACGTGACCATCGACCTATCTTTTCTGTGGGCGCATGGGTACATCAGGTGCACAGACATGAACACGCAAACACGACTCCCCTTCCCGCCCTCCACTTCACAGGGAATTTGCCACCCAGTGACACCTGTCTGGACTCAGTAGAGGAATGCACTCTCTTCAATCAAGAATTTGTGCTTGAGGTTTGGATTGTTTTGTTTTGTTTTTTAATGGTTAGGAAAGGAGGCGAGTGGGTCGTGAAGAATTGGAACTCAATTCTTAATTCCAACTAATTGAATGGTTCTCTTTTCCTCCCATCTTTTTCTGCAGAAAACGCAGGTATATGGGTTAAATTTCGAGTGAGGTTTTTTTGGCAGTTAAAAAAAAATCCCAATTAAAAGAACAAAAATGGAGGTTGGCAATCAGGATGGAGATGGGGCTGAAATCGAAGACGGCATGGGCTGCCCGGGTCCAGAAGGCCTCGTGGCTGAAGACAGCATACGAGGACGCCACCCGGGTGCTCGTCAGCCGCCGCCTTGGGCTTCTGCCAGGGACTGCGCGGTCTTGGCTGCCCACTCGCACCTCGGGTTGGTCCGGACTTTAGGCTAGGCTCGTTCACTTCCGGTGACAAATCCCTCCCACCACCTCTAGAAATAATGTACCGTTTCCCCATCGCCCTCCTAAAGACGGTCGGCCCTATAGAGAGAGGCGTCGCGCCCGGCCTGGGGTCTTAGCCCCGCGCGGCCAGAGGCCGCCAGCTGCGCAGGGAGTGGCTGCCACCGCACTGGGGAGAAAGGGTGGGGGTGGCATGTCATCCTCCCCCGCCCCCCTCCGACTGCAGGAGTGGGCCAAAAATAAATGATAATAATAATAATAATAATCTGTTTTTAGTCTCCTCCAGGAACCCCGGAACCCGCTCCAGCGAGGAACTCAGTCTCTCTTATAGCGGGGCTTCGCGCCAGCTTCCCGCCCCAATAAACTGCCCACGGGGACCCAGGCGCCCCCAGGCCGCGCGGAGCTGCAGTGGTTGGGGGAGGGCAGGAAGGATGAGGGTTACCGAGGCGGCAGGGACCGGCTGAGCAAAGAGGTGATGGAAGGGAAAAGGGGAAGAAGAAAAAAAAAGAAGAAAAAACCAGAGGCATGCAAGCGGCTCCCTGGCCAGCTGTTCCAGCTGCAGCTTCCTCCGGCGCGGCCCGGGAGGTGCAATAACCCCCCCCTCCATCTTTCTCGCACTACCTGTCCCCACCACCACGACAAGCACACATTCCTCCCCACCACCCTGGAGCAGATCTCCGGCCTGTTAGGGGGTAGTAGGGAGGAGCTGGGGGGAGGGGGAGGCCTGCGAGTTTCTAACCTTGTTCTTATAAACAAACCCACATGTGCAGCTGCCGCTGCTGCAACTCACCCCACAATCCCGGATATAAGTCCTGCCCCTTTAAGAAGAAAAAAAAAGCTTCACCCGCTTGCCTCCCACCCCACCCATCCACCAGGACCTTTGTCTCCCCACCCCCTCCTGTCAACAGCCCCGCCCTCGTCCTCGCCCCTCCAGCGCGGAGAAACCAATAGGCGAAGAGGATACGGCGGGACCTGACGTCACCGCGGTCGACCAATCACGGGGCGCGTTGGTGGGAGGCCTTGCGGAGGGCGCCGGGAGGAAAAGCGGCGGGTGAGGAAGCCTGGAGTCAAGATGGAGGGTGTGGGCTGCTCCGCGGCTCTGGGCGACGCGGCCGCTGGGTCCCCGCGGGACCTGAGCCTGGTGCCGGAGCGAATTCAGAGGCGCGAGCAGGAGCGGCAGATGGAGGTGGAGAGGCGCAAGCAGAAGCGGCAGGACCAGGAGGTGGAGGAGGAGAAGAGCGGCTTCTTCGCCGCCGCCTTCGCTCGTGAACGCGCGGCGGCCGAGGAGCTGCTGCGGGGCGAGGCGTCGGCCGAGCGGCTAGAAGAGGCGGCCAACCGACTGCAGGGGCTGCGGAAGCTCCTGAACGACTCGGTTCTCTTCCTGGCGCCCTATGATCTGCGGCAGGGCCAGGAGGCGCTGGCGCAGCTGCAGGCGGCCCTCGCCGAGCGGCGCCTTGAGCTGCAGCCCAAGAAGCGCTTCGCCTTCAAGGCGCGGAAGAAGGATGCCGCTGGGGCCACCCAGGTAGACGCCGCACCCGGCGCTTCGTCCGCCCCTTCGCCGCCCTTGGCCACGGAGGAGGGAGCTCCCTGCCTCAGTTGGGCCTGTGGCTTCTCCAACCTGGAGTCCCAAGATTTGGAGAAGAACGCCGACGAGCTGCACCAGCGCGACATCCTTTTGAGCGACCTGACCAACTGCACTGTCAGACTGCGTGGCAACCCCAACACCCTGCGGCTGGCAAAGGCCCGCAGCTGCAAGGTCCTTTGCGGCCCGGTGTCCACCTCGGTGTTCCTGGAGGACTGTTGTGATTGCGTATTGGCCGTAGCTTGTCAACAGCTCCGCGTACACACCACCAAAGACACGCGCATCTTCCTGCAGGTGACCAGCAGGGCCATCGTGGAGGACTGCAGCGGCATCCAGTTCGCCCCGTACACCTGGAGCTACCAGGGGATCGACAAGGACTTCGAGGACTCCGGTTTAGATAGGGGCAGAAATAACTGGAACCACATAGACGATTTCAACTGGCTGGCCCGAAACGTGGCCTCTCCGAACTGGAGTATTCTCCCTGAAGAGGACCGGGACATCCAGTGGGACTGAGCACGGGCCACGCTCAGAGAGATCCCGTTCAGTTTACTTAATGTCGTCACATTGTTTATGTTTGCGGTATGAGGGGCTTGAAACGGTTGAACCTCCCCTCCTTGTGAGTTCCATTAAATTCATGACAGCCGACAGGGTCTCTTGCTACTTCGATGACACTTGCTTGCCTGCCTTTGAGTGTGACAGTTTGAAGAAGGAGGGGAAGAACGGTTGGGCTTTGAGGGATTTGCCGTTCTTATGGTTGACCACAGAGCGTGATAAAGTAGGTCTTCAATAAATAATAGGGGTGTCAGGAGAGCTCTGTTAGGGCACAGTTTGAAATGGAAGTGGCAAGCTGGCACAAGCTCCATTAACAGAGCTGACCTTTTCCCTCACGCTTTGCCCTGTGTGTTTTTTTCTGCGGGCTTTTAAGACTCCTTCCTGGACTTTGGAATCCAGTGCTGTGCTAGGTCTGAGGTTTTGAATGGACTCCAGGAGGCATATGAACCTCTCGGCTCTAAGACTGAGATAGTCACTACGTGTGCATCCCCACCCCCATCTTCCTTTTTCCTTTTTGCAGCCCTGGCTGGTGTCGAACTCACAGATTTCCCGTGTTATTGTCTCTGACTCCACACCAAAACTCAATTATTTTTTGTACACTTTTTTACTGAACTCTCACAGTCTCCTGTTGGCACCATGTTTTACATGAGAAAGCATGTGATTGGCATAAGGTCACAGCTCACATGATAAACTGCTGGAATCTGAGACTAATATGGAACCCCCCCTTTTTAAAAATATTTATTATGTACACAATATTCTGTCTATGTATATGCCTGCAGGCCAGAAGAGGGCACCAGACCTCATTACAGATGGTTGTGAACCACCATGTGGTTGCCGGGAATTGAACTCAGGACCTCTGGAAGGGCAGCCAGTACTCTTAACCACTGAGCCATCTCTCCAGTCCCAACCCTATATTTTCTTAAAGGCCAGCTCCCATGCTGATCTGGATCTTACTCTGTAATCTGGCCTCAGAACATAGGGAGCCTCACACTTCAGTCTCCTACTTGCCGGGATTTTGGAGTTTGAGGCTACGCTCCCAGTGGGACCCCACTTAACAGCATGCTGACGGTGCATACTGAGCATGGAGTCTGAAGGAAGGCTTCTGAATCTAGGCCAAATTCAGTTCTCAGTCCTACGCTGCTAGTGGAGGGAAACGTCCTGCCGAGATTTAATTTCCCCACTCATTTTGCTCTAATACCCTCCAGTACAGCCTGTCTTCTGCTCTAGAAACCACGGCCCAGCATTCTTAGATGTAAAACTTTGGTTGTCTCACTATGCAGCCCTGGGCCTGGGTCTTGCTGTCCTCACAGATCACCTGCCTGTCTCTCCAGTGCACCATCATACTTGACCTGAAACTTAGTTTTAGGTCATGCTTTTTAGATTTTGACATGCCTTTTATTTTTAAATTTTTATACCTCAAGGATTAAGATACTAGAAATACCTTACACACTTAAGTTTAAAGTATGTAAAATGTTCTGTCTTACTCCAAGAGGATAAGCGAAATTGTACAGGGTGACAAAAGCCAGTGGGACGGAGCACAGGCAGAAGCCAGGTTTTCTTTCCCACTAGCCTTGGAGTGGAACACTAGTCAGGATCTGCACTGTGTCAGGTCATCAAGCTGATATACTGCAGGAAGCACCCCGCCAGTAGAGGACACTAATGGCCTTGAAGATTGCTCATTTTTACAGAAAGGCTCACTTCATTTAGAAAAATTCTGGCATTTGGTAAGTCCTTGTGTAGGTCGGATTTGATCTCCATTACCACTAGGAAAAAAAACACAAGTATAAATAAAATATTGGGGCTGGGGAGATGGCTCAGTGGGGAGAAAGCCTGATAAGCAAGCTTGAAGGCCTGAGTTCAGAACCCTTTCTAGTCCTTTTCCTTTAAACCCAGTGCTGGGAGGTGGAGACAGGAGGATCAGGGGGCTCATGGCGCTGATGGCCAGCCAGTCTAGCCACAAAGACCGCAGGTTCTGTGATAGAAACTAGGATGGGAAGGCCTTCACATAGGCAGGCAACGGAGAGCTCACACCAAATCCACTAAATGCCTTGAGGTCCCTTAGATCTTAGAAACGTCATTTAGTTTTTAGCTTATTTTTCCTTCAGACTGTTTCATGTATAGCCCAGGCTATCCTGGAACTCCTGATCTCCCTGCCTCAACCTCCCCAGCGATGCTATTAGAAGTATCTACCAACACACCTAGCCACAAACCAGCAAGTGTAATAGACCTCAGAATGACAGAGCCGTTAGTGCTGGCTGTCTTGGCTGAGCTGTCCCTGCTCAGCAAGCCCTCCTTGCTTCTCTGAGTGACCCCCAGACCTCCTGCCACCTACTCACACCTGACTGCAAACCCCACCAGAACAGTTTGAAAAAAGCATCTCCAGTCTTTCTTCGAGAGTCTGGATCCCCAGCACTCTCGGGGCAGTTTACAACAATCTGTAACTCCAGTTCTGGGGAGACTGGTGGTGTTGATGCCCTCTTCTGGCTTCCCTGGGAACTGTCTGCAAGAGTGAGCAGGCTTACATGTAGGCAAACTGCCCATAGACATTTGGGCGAAAGGATTAGTGTAAAATTAATCTCCCTCTGGTTTTTTTTATTTTGTCTATACATTTATAAACATGCTATACTGAATAGCTTTCTCTTCCTGAGTCCCAGTGGAAGCACGCCCCTGGTCTTGTGACGGATATACTGGGAGGTCTCTCATGAGTGTAGGGAGTGGGATCTTGCTCTTTAATGATTATGCAGTGTTCGTTTGCACAGGTAACCCCCTGGTTACTTAATCAGTGTCTAATGAACAATAAAGTTTGTCAACAGCGCCACATGCACTACCAAAGACACCCATATCTTACAGGTGACCAGCAGGGTTACGGTGGCACACGCCTTTAATTCCAGTCCTTAGGGAGCAGAAGCAGGTGGATCTCTGAGTTTGAGGCTACCCTGGTCTACAAAACGAGTTCCAGGACAGCCAGGGTTACACAGAGAAACCCTGTCTTGAAAGGAAACAAAAAAGTTGTCAATTAATAGCCATGTGTAAGAATGATTCAGAAATGTGCTGTTCTGCTCTAGGCTAAGTACCTAGGACGGAAATCACTGCATTAACAGGCTATGAGCATCTAGAATATGACATCAGTAGAATTCCAGGGGTTGTTAATTTCCAGCTGCACGGTCTGCTACCAGACTTCTGGGTCTTCTTGTAATCTAACTCTAATCGCTCCACCTCCCTTGTTTAAGTCATTCCGTGCTACTACCAAATTGGTCTTCTTAAACTGTGTCACTTTTCCTAGGCTCCTGTTCTCGCGGGACTCACTCCTGCCTCCTCCATCTTCTCACAGCCTCCTGTTCTTACAGCTCGTGTCATTTCCTCATGCATGATGTGTTCCATCTTGTCTGAACTAACACCCATCAGTCACACGCACTCACGCGCAGGCGCGCAGCCCTGGCGGGAAGAGCTTCACACGGGAGCTATTACCAAGATGTAGGCAGAGTTCAGGAAACACAATGAGATGGTGTGGGACCTGCGTCTTCCCTAGGGCTGAAGCTGTTATCTGAGGCAGGAAGCAGTAGGGGAGAACGCCAAGAGTTGTAGGTTCCTGTAGGAGAATGCAGCCTATCAGGGTGCAGGCAACTGGGGACCTCCTGGGGACAGGATCTTTTGCTACAAGCCACTGACTGGACCCAACTGGGAATGTCAGAGCAATGACATTTTTTTTTTACAGATTTATTTATTTATTATGTATACAGTGTTCTGCCTGCATGTATGCCTGCAGGCCAGAAGAGGGCATCAGATCTCATTACAGATGGTTGGAGATGTGGTTGCTGGGAATTGAACTCGACCTCTGGAAGAACAGCCAGCACTCTTAACAACATAGCCATCTCTCAAGCCCTAAATAAACTTTTTTGTCTGGTTGGGGTTTTTTTTTTGTTGTTGTTTTTTATTTTTTTAAGACAAGGTTTCTCTGTAGCTTTGGGGCCTGTCCTGGAACTCGCCCTGTAGACCAGGCTGGTCTCGAACTCCCAGAGCCTCCCAAGTGCTGGGATTAAAGATTAAAGGCGTGCACCACCACTGCCTGGTGTTCAGTTCTCATTAATCAGCTTCCAGGCCACGTGGCAGGTGGGAGAAAGGAAGACAGCATCTCGAGGGCAAATGGGAGATAATCTGGCTACAAAGATTTTCTTCCAAATCACTTAGGCTCTGTTTCATCAAATTCCATTCAGTTTGGGTCCGTGTGCGCTGTATAACTCAAATGTCACTTCCTCTGAGTTGTCCTCAGTCTCTGAAAATGAAGCACAATGTGTACACACACATACTCTCTGTCTCTTTCACATGCGTGTGCACGCTCATGCACACACACACAAACACACACACACACTCTTCATGCAGTGCTGGGGATGGAAGCCAGGGTCTTGGCACACACTAGGCAAATGCTCTACCACAGAGCTTCTTTGCTGATCAAAATGTTTGTTTGCTCTAAGACAGTGTCTGTTGTCTGTTTAACTGTGACTGGCCTTGAACTTGAGATCTGCCTGCCTCTGTTTCAAGAGTGCTGAGATTAAAGTTGTGTGCCACCATCCCCAGCCAGAATTATTATATCCTGAGGCAATATTGTAATGGATTATTAAATTATTAAAAATTGCTGCAGGATCCCTGGTGGCAGGCAGTGGGCAGGGGGTCCCCGAGAGCAGCCAGTCCTAGGCAGGGACTGCACATGAGACCCTGCCACAGGTCTCCAAAGGTGCTCATGTGGGTGGCAGGTGAGAGACACACAGGCACACTGTGCAGAGTGAGGCTCGATATTTATTAAGTGAGTTATGGAAGTATGGAAAGGAAAGGGGAGAAGAACAGAGAGAGAGAAAGAGAGAGAACTCAGGCTGGAAGCTGAAGATCAATCAGCTTGCCTCAGCGGATGAGGGAGGGAGTGGGCGTGGCTTGTCTCTTAAAGAGACAGGACAATCATTACAAACATGAACAAGAAAGGAAAGTGAATGAGCCAGTCTCTGAGGTCGAGTTGTTGGGTTCTCTATTAGCTACATTAAACAAACAAAAACTCTGAGACAGGATCTCATGTAGCCCAGGCTGGCCTCAAACTTGCTCTGTAGCCAAGGTTAATGTTGAACTCCTGATCGCCTGCCTTTACCTCCCTTATGCTGACATTACAGTGACATGCCACTGTGCCTGGCTGCTGCAGTCCTGGGACTCAAGCCCAGGTTCTTCTGCATGCTGGGTCTTCTACCCACTGAGCTGCATCTCTGGCCCACTTATTTGACTTTTATTTCCTAGAGATAAGTCTCACTGTGTAGGTAGAACGGCTTCCAACTCACGAACCCTCTGTCTGACCATTCAGAGTGGTGGGGGGTATAGATGTGCGTCACCCGCTTGTTTAGCAGGCTTGATCTCAGAGGGGAAAAAATGGAAGAACATGGACAGTGCAGGCCAACTCAGTCAACATTTCCTGGACTCCATGGGCCTCTGAGTCAGATGGACTTGCACGTGACTTCAGCAAAGTCAGTGAAGATGAGTCATCACAGAAACACCCCAGAGAGACTGAAGAATGACGGCTACGGGGTCTGGACAGAAATATGGTTCTTGTCTCCGAGGATCACAGAGCGAGGTGTCCTCAAAACAGTGTGTCCACGAGGGAGTGATTTCATGAGTTTTATACAGTAACAGAGAAAAAGAAGTCAGATACCAGTTCCAGCGAAGCAGAGACTGCTCTGCTGTGGCCCGAGCTGTCTGCCACAGGCGGCTTTGACTGGTGGAGCCAAAAGTCTGTTCATGCATTACAAAGGATTTATCTAGTGGCCACAAAAGATCGGGAACAGAGGAGAGCACTAAGTGGCTATCAAAGGGGCCAATGATGTCCCACGGTAATGTGGCTCTGAACCTGCAACATCCCAGCCTCTCCACATCACTGATGTGCTAATCAACCAGCCTTTCGGACACAGCTTCCTTCCAAGGAATCTAGTTCACAGTGTACAGGATAGAGAGCCTCCAGTGTTAGCTGTGAGCAAGGAGATGAAAAAGGGGGAGGAACTGCCTCTTCCTAGCCTGAACCCTTGCGGGGAGGGAAATTTGTTTGTGTCCTACCATAATGAAAATTTCCAAAAGAGAGCACAGGATTATTGACTGTGAACACGGGACTGTCGACTGTGAACACGGGACTGTCGACTGTGAACACGGGACTGTCGACTGTGAGAACTCAGGACTGTCGACTGTGAGAACACGGGACTGTCGGCTGTGAACATGGGACTGTTGACTGTGAACACGGGACTGCTGACTGTGAGAACACACGGGACTGTTGACTGACTCAGCTTCCAGAGAACTAGGAGTTAGATCCCTGACAGTCAGACAAAGCCGCCATGGGTAGGTAGATTAATGGAGATGGCAAACTTCCATTTTCTTCCCTAGCCTCCTGATGAGACAAATGGCTTTTCTTCCCGCCAGCTCAGCTCCCCTTCCAATCAACTGGTCTAGGCTTGAGATGTGCTCAAGGCTAGCATTGAACAGTCTACCCAAAGCTATGCATCTCTCAGCTCCTGATCCTTTGTTTAAGCTGATCAACCCAAAATGAGGGAAGGGGCCTACCCCATGCCACCAAAAACAGTCACTGATCTCAGAACTCAGGCAGAGGCAGGCAGATATCTGAAAACTCAAGGCCAGCCTGGTCCACATAGTGTGTTCCAGGTCAGCCAGAGCTACATAGTGAGGTTTGGTCTCAAAAACAAAACTAAACAAGGATGACACACAGATATGTTCAGAAAGAAATAAAACCACACAGCTGTCTGGTGTGGTGACCATGCCACAACACCTGGGAGGCAGAGGCAGCAGATCTCGGTGAGTTGGAGGTCAGCCTGGTCTACAGAGTGAGTTCAAGGCCAGGCAGGGCTGCATAGTGAGATATGGTCTCAACAACAACACAACAAAAAGCAAAATAAGCAAACAAAATT
>NC_022028.1:3568560-3574627 GCF_000317375.1 Microtus ochrogaster | reverse complement strand
ATTATGTATACAATATTCTGTCTGTGTGTTGCCTGCTGGCCAGAAGAGGGCACCAGACCCCATTACAGATGGTTGTGAGCCACCATGTGGTTGCTGGGAACTGAACTCAGGACCTTTGGAAAAGCAGGCAATACTCTTAACCTCTGAGCCATCTCTCCAGCCCAGGAACAGATATTGAGAAAAGCCATATGCCTCCATGGTTCCTGGCACCAAGTTCAGGTACCCAGAATTGTGTATTCAGTGCCTTCACTGGTGGAGCCATTGGGCCAGCCCCATGTTTTTATGTTTTAAATATAACATAGGTAACATTTACCAATATTTAATCATAGCATGATATCCTGATGAAAGTGACATGTTTCCTCTCATGGGTCCATTTCTAGTTTCCTTTTGCTTTCCTTGATAATTTGACCTCAGTGATGCTGGCCTCTCAAGAGCCGAGTTACCTCAGCATCCCTTTCCATCCCTTGAAGCCCTTCTCTTATGGCCACCTGGGGGCGCACACAGTCGCAACATAGGCTCAGCGCTGTCCGGCGCAGCTAATCCACTGTCCCTGCAGCGCCCTCCTGTTTTCTCTCATCCGTCTGCGTCTGCGAGCTTCCCACAGCCACCTAAATCCTGTTTCAGGACAGCTTCTAGATGCTTGAGCGAGGGAGGCAGAGTCTTTGTTGGGGAAGTCTGCGCTAAAGCCTCGCAACTCCAGCAAGCAAAATTGGTTCTTTCCAATGTCTCTGGTGGCCAAAATTTGAAATGTTCTGAAGTTCCAAAGTTGTGAGGAGCCAAGGTGGGACCCTAGGTAATGTAAAAAACAAAACTAAAAGGCTTTGCCCAAACTGTATGACCATAACAACACGAGACTGTTCCTATACGCCCCAAGTCTGCCTCCGGAGATGCCGTGCGCTCACGCTTCGTGCCAACGGGGAAACAAGGGTTATTTTCTAAGGTGACTTCGTTGGAGGAAAAACAGCCTAGTTTAGTGCTTTGCTTTCATGCCTCCTCTGTGGATTTTGGTTTGATTTTTCTTAAAGACCTGAAAACAAAAATATTGGAGACAGCCAGGCAGTGGTGGCGCACGCCTTTAATCCCAGCTCGGGAGGCAGAGGCAGGCGGATCTCTGGGAGTTCGAGGCCAGCCTGGTCTACAGAGCTAGTTCCAGGTCAGGCACCAAAGCTACAGAGAAAAACTGTCTCGAAAAAACAAAACAAAACAAAAAAAAAAATTGGAGACAGGGTTTGGCTATGTCTGGTCCCAAATTCACAATCCTCTATAGTACTGGGATTACAGGCATGCAGTAAACACTTTGGTTACCTGGAAATTAAAACACAAACAAACAAACGCTGTAGTCTGTCCATCCATCTATTCACGCCACAGCGTGTGAGTAGAAGTCGGAGGACAACTTCTAGGCATTGGCTCTCTCCTGACTGTCCTGGAACTCACTCTGTAGTCCAGGCTGGCCTCGACCTCAGAGATCTGCCTGCCTTTGACCCCTGAGTGCTGAGCTTAAAGGCACGCGCCACCACCACAGTAGAAATGACTTTTTAAGCAGAAGATGATGCTGACTAGCTGAATGTGACAGAGGTGTAGAAAAACCCGGATGGTCATAGGTCATAGTAAACTAACAATGATAGTTAAACACATCTTTGAAATTACAGAGGGTTGTGAGCTGGCATGTGGGTGCTGGGAATTGAACCCAGGTCCTCTGGGAGAGCAGCCAGTGCTCTTAACCACTGAACCATCTTTCTAGCCCCTAGACTGTATACTCTTTTTTTAAAATATAGATTTATTTATTTAGTTATTATGTATACAATATTCTGCCTTCATGTATGCCCGCGCACACCAGAAGAGGGCGCCAGATCTCATTACAGATGGTTCTGAACCACCATGTGGTTGCTGGGAATTGAACTCAGGACCTCTGGACAAGCAGCCAGTGCTCTTAACCACTGAGCCATCTCTCCAGCCCCCTACACTGTATACTCTTTAAGCTGGTGAAAATTGGTGGGCATAGTGGCACCCAACTTTAATCCCAAAACTCAGGAGGCAGTAAGTTCCAGGACAGCCAGGACTACCTAGAGAGACCCTGTCTTTTTTTTTTTTTTTTTTTTTTTTGGTTTTTCGAGGCAGGGTTTCTCTGTAGCTTTGGAGCCTGTCCTGGAACTCCCTTTGTAGACCAGGCTGTCCTCGAACTCACAGAGATCCGCCTGCCTCTGCCTCCCGAGTGCTGGGATTACAGGCGTGCGCCACCACCGCCCGGCGAGAGACCCTGTCTTAAAACTGGGGCAGGAGAGACGGCCCTTGATGCTCTTACAGAGAACTGGGGTTTTGTTCCTAGCAACCTATGTCAGGCAGCTCCCACCTGCCTGGAACTTCAGCCCCAGAGGATCAGATGCCCTCTTCTGGCCTCTGTAGGTACTGCACCCATGTGCACATTTCCCCACACCCACATACACATACACATGTGATTACAAACACATCTTTTTAAAAAATGCATACTCATTTAATCCCAGCACTCAGGAGGCAGAAGCAGGCAGATCTCCGAGCTCAAGGCTAGCCTGGTCTACAGAGTGAGTTCCAGGACAGATAGGACTACACAGAGAAACCCTGTCTTGAAATCCGATAGATAGATAGATAGATAGATAGATAGATAGATAGATAGATAGATAGATAGATAGATAGATAGATAGATAGATAGATAGATTACAGATAGATAAATGTATACCCCAGCAGTTGAGGCAGAAAGAGGGATAATTCAAGACTAGCCTTGGCTACCTGGCAAAGTATTGTCTCAAACAAAACAGTATAAAAATATAACACAGTCATGTAAGATATTACTGGTTGGGATAGTAACTCTATTTCCTTCCTTTTTTCCTCCCTCCAACTTCTTTCTTTCTTTCTTTCTTTCTTTCTTTCTTTCTTTCTTCCTTTTTCTCTCTCTCCTTCTCCCTTCCTTCCTTCTCCTTTTTGTGGTTTTTCAAGACAGGTTTTCTCTGTGTAACAAATTAAAGGTGTGTACCACTGCACCCAGTTTAACTCTGTAGTTTCCATTCAAGTTTTTATAAACCCAAAATTGCTTTTAAAATATCTACTAATTAGAAATAACAATAAGTAGCTAGGTAGTGGTGGTGCACACCTTTAATCCCAGCACTTGGGAGGTAGAGGCAGGTGGATCTCTGTGAGTTCTAAGCCAGCTTGCTCTACAAAGCAAGTTCCAGGACAGCCAGGGCTGTTACACAAGGAAACCCTGTCTTGAAAAAGCAAAAAGAAAAAAAAAAAAAAGAAGAAGAAGAGGAGGAAGAGGAAGAAGAAGAGTAAAGTAAAACAAACAAACAGCCAGGCGATGGTGGCGCACACCTTTAATCCCAGGAGGATCTCTGTGAGTTCGAGACCAGCCTGGTCTACAAAGGGAGTTCCAGGACAGGCTCCAAAGCTACAGAGAAACCCTGTCTTGGAAAAAAAATAAACAAACAAAAAAAAAAACCCAATAAGCTGGCTTGGTGGTGATGAGACTAGAAAATTTCTTCAATTTTGAAGCCAGTCTGGGATGCATAGCAATATAAGGGCTATAGAGAGTCTGTCTTAACAATGAAAAACAGAAGACAGAAAAATAAACCCCAAGACAGTAAAAAAACAACAAATCCTTACAGACTCACTAAGGTCTTAAACTTAAACTTCCCACGTCTGTCTTTGTGACCGTGGTGACAGATGTTTAATGCAATTGCTGTTTAGGTTGGTTATTTATTTATTTATTGTTTGTTTGTTTGAGATAGGGCCTCACGTAGCTCACACTGGCTTTGAATTTGCTACACGTAAGCAAGTGTGTGTCTTTAATCCCAACACTCAAGAGGCAGGCACAATCGTATTTCTGTGTCTGAGGAAGCCTAGTCTACACAGTAAGCTCCAGGCTAGCCAGAGCTAGGATAAGAACAAAATAAAATAAAAAAAAAAAAAAAACCTCCCAACCCTCAAGATGAGGATGGCATCTGGGATTACTTTTTTGTGATCTCATCACATGTGAGTGGGTGTTTTGCCTGAAGTATGTCTGTGTACCACTTAAATTCTGGCCCATGGAAGTCAGAAGCGGGTGTTGGATCCCTTGGAGTTACAGATGGTTGTGAGCCTCTGTGTGGGTGCTGGGATCCTGGGTGAGCTGTCTGCAGAGCAGTGTTCTTAATCACTGAGCCACTCTAGCGACAAATGCTCAACCTCTCTTCTCTCAAACTCACAGACCCGACCCCGACAACCTCACTGTGGCTTGCAGGAACTGTCCAGCTTGAGTCCTTTTGGTTCCGGACTTTTGAGCCGAGTTGGATCCGGCAAGCACACACACACGGGAGCTCCTCCCAGCCATGTTTTGAATCGGCACGGCTTTCTCTAATGGGATGACCCTGGCTAAAGAGATTAACAACTGCACCGTGGATCCCACTTTTAATCGGCGGTGTTCGGGCTGTCCCTCCTGGGCTGGGAAGGACACTGCAGAAACGGGGGGCCTAGACTAGCTCCTGCTACCATTACTGAGTTAACAAGGATCCTAGGCTAGGGAGGCCCCAAGATGGGCAACTCCCAGCTGCTTGGGCCCAGGGTGCTCTTCCTAAGGCCCTAAGTGGTCTAGCCCCTGACCTCACTAGGGTTAGGAGTGGAAGCTGAACTGTGGGAGGCTGCCTGAACCCCACTTGGTAAGCATGGCGCTGCTCAAAGTCAAGTTTGACCAGAAGAAGAGGGTCAAGTTGGCCCAGGGGCTCTGGCTTATGAACTGGCTGTCTGTGTTGGCCGGCATCGTCCTCTTCAGCCTGGGGCTCTTCCTGAAGATTGAGCTCCGCAAGAGGAGCGAAGTGATGAATAACTCCGAAAGCCACTTTGTCCCCAATTCTCTGATAGGGGTGGGGGTGTTGTCCTGTGTCCTCAATTCTCTGGCTGGCAAGATCTGCTATGACGCTCTGGACCCTGCCAAGTACGCCAAGTGGAAGCCCTGGCTGAAGCCGTACCTGGCCGTCTGCATCCTCTTCAACGTCATCCTTTTCCTGGTGGCTCTCTGCTGCTTCCTGCTGCGGGGCTCCCTGGAGAGCACCCTGGCTTCCGGGCTCAGGAATGGGATGAAGTACTACAGGGACACGGACACCCCAGGTAGATGCTTCATGAAGAAGACCATCGACATGCTTCAGATCGAGTTCAGGTGCTGCGGCAACAATGGCTTCAGGGACTGGTTTGAGATTCAGTGGATCAGTAATCGCTACCTCGACTTTTCCGCCAAGGAAGTCAAAGAGTGAGTAGGCGCCGTTCCAGGGTGGGACACGCAGGGTTTGATTGCCCAGCCTGCCCTGGGCATTTTCCTCTCTGTTGGGTATAGAATCGATCGGGGTTTTGAGGTGTGTGTGGGGAGGGGGTTCGGGGGCGTTATGCTGGACCATGTGCAGTTGCCAGCATCTGGGCCCTCTGGCCCTCAACGGTGGCAGCTTCGTCTGGCTCAGCCTCGTCTAGCCGAGGTGGGGAAAGGTACGGAGTGAAGTGAAGATGCGTAGGTGGTTGGAGTTACTAGGAGGAGAGCCGCAATGTGGAGCCCGTCACACAGTAAGAATGGGGCCCTCAGAGCTCACTTGGACTCAGATAGTTCTTGGTACTTATCCTGTCCCCTCGAATTTCCTGGTCTGCACCTTGGTTTGCCAAGTTTTCAGCACTTGAAAAGGCCAAAGTGTCGGCAAAGAGTCTCTGTCCTTGGTTATGGCAGAATTTGAAGTAAACCATGTTACTGTGACTTTCAGGGAACAGATCAGCTTGGGACTGTACTTTGTTCTCAACTGCTCTGTGACCTCAGCCAGGTCGCACACCCCTGGACGTCTCTCTCTATCTTTCGAGGGAAGATACTGGAATATGTGATTTGTCTATGTCTGGTATACAGCAGGTGCTAGTTAAATGCCGCTTGTTCTGTTTTTCTTTCTTCCTTTTTGTTTTGAGTCAGGATCTTACTATGTAGTTTGGCTGCCTGGAACTTCTTACGTAGACTAGGCTGGACTTGAACTAGGAGAGATACTTCTATTTTTGCCTTTCTTTTTGTTTTTTGTTTTTTTTGTTTTTTTTT
>NC_022028.1:3567294-3568015 GCF_000317375.1 Microtus ochrogaster | reverse complement strand
AAAAAAAAAAAAAAAAAAAAAAAAAAAAAAATCTTTGTCGTGTGTGAAAATGAAGTCCTGTGGGGGGTGGGTGCTGGTGAGAACAGGCCTTGGCCTTAGTTTAGGCTGCTCTTCCCCATGGATGCTCTCCAGGGAGGGGGCTGACGTTCCAGGGTGGTGCCTCGCCCAGCTGCCCTTTTCTCTGAGTAACTCTGGCAAATCTCAGGGTGTACTGAACTGATGGGTACCCAGCAGCAGAATGCGCTTGAAGCCCAAGGTTCCTGGACGGCTGATAGCTTAGACAGGCTTTGCTCTCAGGTGGAAGGAAGCCCACGAGAAGGTCACTGCTTGAGATGTTGTTTTCTCTGTAGAAGGAGATTACGGCCACAAATCCCCAGCCAAGGAGAGGATTGTGACCAGCTCTGCCCTTTCTAGATGACAGGTCTGTGGGGACAGGACAGGAGGGCATGATTTGCATAAGCTGCCTCAGGAAGATGGGTAGCCAGGGGCCAAGCAGAACTCTTGGGACTATGAGAGGCCAATGTAAAACCAGATGAATAAGGCTTTCGTTCATCTCTTTCGCGTTTCTTTCTTTTCCTTTTCTAATGTGCTCTCTGAACGGGAACCTTTCCTTTTTCCTCCTTTTCAAATTGATTGTGTAAAGTGTTTTGAGCAGGTCCACTCCCTCCCCTCTGACCCTAGTCCCCACTGTTATTTCCTCCCAATTTCATGTGTTCTCTCT
>NC_022028.1:3529367-3567052 GCF_000317375.1 Microtus ochrogaster | reverse complement strand
CCATCTGCCGGAATGTGGATAGTTTTTCAGGGCCCACCTCCCTGAGGAAAACTGACCCTCCCTCCCCGAGGGCCATCAGTTGCTAATGGCTCCTTAGTTAGAGTTGGGAATTCCTGACTGCTTCTCCATCCATGCTGGACTCTTTCTGGCTTGATTTTGTGCAGATCTGACGCCTGTGGTCAACAGCTGCTACCATCTCGTGTGCAACTGCCCTGTTGCACCTGGAAAGCACTGTTTATCTGTAACATTGGCTGGCAAACGCTCTGCCCACTCCTCCGAGATGATGCCTGCGCATGGGGAGGAGGGCTGTGATACCGGCGACCCATTGGGGGCTGAACAGTCTCGCATTCCCTGCCCACTGGCCGGTTGTGAGCCTCGGTGTTAATCATCAACTGCTGTAAAAAGAAGCGTCTCTGGTGGAGAGGGACAGCGCTGTGGACGGTGTAATAAGTCAGTAGGAGCTGTTGGTACTGTGGCCATTTAGCACAGTAACAGTCCCCCAGGGAACCTTCCCTCTCCCCACTTAGTGCTAGGGATCAGCGCGATGCAGGGCCTTGACACCTGCCCATCTGCCTCCCTACCTCCCTCCCTTTACCTGGAGGCAGGTGCTGTTCTTTTAGCTGCCCCCCAAAGCTGGCCTGGAACTCACAAAGATCTTCCTGTCTCTGCTTCCCAAGTGCTGGGATTAAAGATGTGTGCCACCACTGCCCAGTGGGATGCAATTATCTTAATTCCATTGTCCTGGAAAAAATTTCACTATTGTACACACAGAAAATATCATTGGCAATGGTAGGAGGCAACGGCAGTAGAAAACCAGCAGGGTGTGGCAGTGCACTCTGGAGTATCCTAGCAGAGGCAGGCCAGCATGGTCTATAAATCAAGTTCTAGACAGCTAGGGCTACACAGAGAAACCCTGTCTTGAAAAATCAAATAAATAATTAAAAAAAAACCCAGAAAATATAAAAAAAATTCAAGAAAGATTCTCATCCATAATTGACAGGTGGCTTTACATTTTCTACATTTTATTCTAGTATTGTTCACATTTTCTTTTATTTTTACTTTTTTTTTTTTTGAGACAGGTTTCTCTGTAGCTTTGGAGCCTGTCCTGGAACTAGCTCTGTAGACCAAGCTGGCCTCGAACTCATGGAGACCCACCTGCCTCTGCCTCCTGAGTGCTGGGAATAAAAGCCTGTGCCACCACCGCCCAGCTCATGATCTTTTTTAACCACTGTGTACTATTCCCTGAAGAAGAACACTCTCAGGCAGGATCCTAGCTGCTCTCACCCCATTGCTGTAACCAGAGCAGGCCTCTTTTAGCCCTTTGCCCTTTGTCTGCTCTCTTAGTGCCCCAAGGCCAGGATTGACTTTTCTGCACAAAGCTGGTGTTAAGGTACAACTATAACAGAAGGCAGGCAGGTCTCTGAGTTCAAGGCCAATCTGGTCTATGGAGTTATTTCCAGGACAGTCAGTGCTACACAAAGAAACCCTGTCTCAAAAAACAAACAAACAAACGATACAATTGTGGGGATGAAACACCACTAAGGACCTCATACCATAGTGGGATAGCCTGTGCTACCTTGGGCAGAGCTAGCCAGGGATATCCCACCCACCATCACTTCCCACAGGCGACCAGTACGGAGATCTTCCAGAGTCACATTTGCCTGCGATTGCGGTGTTGGGTCCCAAAGGAAGAATAAAGTTTAGCACGGGGGAGGACGGGCCAAGCTCAAGGTGGAACTTTCCTGGTCCCTCTTGGTCCCCCATCCGGGGTATCACCTTGTTCACTTAGGGGCTGCCCTCCTTCCAAGCACAGATCAGGGCCTCCTAAGACAGCCAGGTGGCCCAGAGATCCTTAGGTGCTAAGCCGGCTATTTATATCATCTGTTTCCCAGGCCGTGGAAGTACTGTGCCTGGGGGAACTGGGTCTTAGGGTCTTTTTTTTTTAATATTTATTTATTTATTTTGTATACAATATTCTGTCTATGTGTATTCCTGCAGGCCAGAAGAGGGCACCAGATCTCATTACAGATGGTTGTGAGCCACCATGTGGTTGCTGGGAATTGAACTCAGGACCTTTGGAAGAGCAGGCAATGCTCTTAACCTCTGAGCCATCTCTCCAGCCTCAGAGTCTTAGGGTCTTAAGGGAAAGCTTGTGTTCTAGGCTAGCACCCCACAGCAAGGTGAATCTAGCCTTGTCAGGGCATCCTGCAGACTCTCCTGGAAAACGTGTCATTTGGTGGGTGAATTGATAAACCACAGGGAAAGACAGGAAAGTAGGCGGAGAGGGTCACAGGCATCCCGCGCATTGTGACTTCACCCTACTAGGTGCGGTACACAGAGGGACAGCCGGGGAAGGGCCATTCCCTTGACTTCTGAACTTTGGTAACCTACCTAAAAAGCTAGAATCTAAGGCACCTTGGTGGAGAGTTGATCCAGGCAGGGGGCCCTTTAGGGCATGGGGCTTCCAGCCAGGACTTAGAACCAGCTTTCTTTGCCTCCCGCCCCACTTCCTCCCTCCTCTCTAGTACCTGATTTTTTTTTTTTTTTAATTTCTTTCTTGAGTATGACAGGCACAATTCACATCAGATGGTGAGGTGTGCTGTCAAGGGGCGCCCTGTTAGGGAGGCATGGCTACACCCTGTGGACACCAGTAGGGTATCTTGCTTACTGAAGTTTAGGAAGGGGAAGCGGGGAGATGTGGACACTCTAGGGTCTCTGCTGGCCTTGACCCCAAGACTGTCGACCTGACCCTCACTTCAGATGCACTGAGAGCGGGTGTGTGCTGGCTTCATTCCAGCTGGGGACGCCTGGGGACATCTGGGGTGGTGTGGGTTGGGGTGTGGGGTGGTGTGGGGTATGGTGGGGTGGTTGATGGCGTGAGGCAGTGGTCCTGAGATACAGAGTAGGTAGAGGATCACCTTTTCTTCAGCTTTTGGTTTTGGTTTTTAGAGACAGGGTTTCTCTGTAGCTTTGGAACCTCTCCTGGAGCTGCTCTGTAGACCAGGCTGGCCTTGAACTCACAGAGCACCACCTGCCTTTCCTCCCCAAGTGCTGGGATCAAAGGCACGTGCTGGCCGCCATCACCACCCGTTTCTTTCATACTTAAGTCTCCCCAGGTAGAAGCCCCCAGAAGTGGGCTGGGATGGAACTCAGATGTTAGAATGTGCACCTAGCCTGGTGAAAGCCTTGGGTTCCTTTCCGGGCTCCACATAAACGGTGTGGTTGCTCATGCCTGTAATCTTAGCACTTGGGAGGAAAAGATGAGAATCAGAAACTCAAAGTCATCCTCAGGTACTTGGCGAGTTCAAGGCCAGCCAGCCTAGGATAGAGGCCTCTGCTCCCTGGGAAGCAGGTAGATTCCAGGCTAATAGGGAAGTCAGCGGGGAACTGCTGTGGTTGTTGTTAATTACCTGTGTGGTTTTAGATGAGACACTGTCCTGCCCAGAACCCCACTTCCTCCTCTCCAGAACAATCTGGTGGTTTCCAAGGTCCTCTTCAAAGGCCTGAGGTGGAGAGAAGCCAAGGGATGTGTGCTACTTGTATTGGCTCCTGCCACCTCACACAGCCCAGGAAGGCCTGGCCTCACAGTAACAAGTAACCCTGAGATCTGTTCTGTGCCATACCCACACTGTCCCTGGGGACATAGAAGTGGCTTCGGAGAATATATGTGCTTGGAGAGAGGGCTCAAGGGGCAGCCTGAGAGTCAGAAATAGGACGAACGGGGCTGGAGAGATGGCTCAGTGGTTAAGAGCATTGCCTGCTCTTCCAAGGGTCATGAGTTCGATTCCCGGCAACCACATGGTGGCTCACAACCATCTGTAACGAGGTCTGCTGTCCTCTTCTGGTCTGCAAACACACACAGATTGAATATTGTATACATAATAAATAAATATTTAAAAATAAATAAATAAATAAATAAATAGAAATAGGACGAACGGTACCTAAGTGTGGATGCCCTCAGGTTTGAGTAAAGTCTGTTGACAGCTCAGGGTGCTTGAAGGGAGGGATCATCCCAGAGACTAAATTCTGCTCTGTGTTCCCAGGGCCCCTGGCCTTCAGGAGGGAAAGGGTAGACAGATGGGGACCCCTGCCGGCCTCAGCCTTAGGACCACTGCTCTGACCCTCATTTCAGATATCCTTGGGGCGTACTTGAGGCGAGTGTTCAGGCTTCACCCCAACTCAGGGACATCTGAAGGTCCTGCCAACACCTCTCCAACCTGTCTTCCTGCCCTACCAAGGGCCCCCCAACCAGCACTGACCCAGCACCGCATAGGACAAACAATGAGCTCAATTCAAGATCCAGGAGCTTAGGAGCCAAGCGAGGCCTGGTTCACGCTGTCCCGTGCACAATGGCGCCGTCAGGCAGATGGCTTCTGTGGCAGCCCGGGGTTATGCAGCCCTCGTCTGTCTCCTCCACGGCAGCGAGCCTTACTCTGCAGCTGCCCTCAAAGGCTAAGCACCACAGCCACTAGCTCACAAGTGACAGTGTCCCCGTGAGGTCCTCTGGTCTGTTGGTTTCAAAGCCCGATAGAGGCTTCCCAGGTGCTCAGGATGGCTCCTACTTAGCCTCTGCCCAGTGAGGCGCCATTCGTGTGCTCCGCATTTCCTGTGCGCCACGCCCTCTTTAAACACACGATCCTCACGTCGTCCCCGTTGTGCAGCTGAGGTAGCGGGTCTGTGCAGGGCAGAAGTCAAAGTTAGTGGTCCCCTCTTCCCCGCCTCAGCCCTCGCCACCTAGTGCCATCTATTCTTTAGGCAGTGCAACCCTGCCCACGAATAAATGTCAGGGCTGAAGGACGCGGAGGGGTGGAGGTGCGTCATAACTCAGGCCACCGTGCAGTCTTCCCACAGCCCTAACCCGTACGGGTGGAAAGCGGCAGGCCTCTCGTGGAAATGGCCCCACAGCTGTGTCTACACACAAGGGTGCTCAGCTTATCCTGGAAAGAGAAAAACGGAAATTCAGATAAGTTGAAGGTTGCGAGTGAGACGGCTTATCGACTGAGGGGGGCAGGGGAAACCAGCTCCCCCAAGTTGTCCTCTGATCTATCTCCACGTGGCGCCATGATACATGCGTGTGCCACCATAATAAGTGTCCCCTCAAGTAAGATATCGATGAAGTCCCTTAAGCAAAGCAAAACTCAAGGTGCGAGTTTCCATCCACTGGGTCTGCAGGGAGCAAAGCTTGGACTACCGTGGGCGTGACCGGGAGGGGCGTGGCTGGGAGAGGCGTGGGCGTGGCTGGGAAGGGCAGGTTATCTCTCGTGACTGGACGTGTGACACAGCTTCTCAAGGGAGAAGGATGATGGGGACAGGGCAGGATCACCCATAGGCACAGGGCACTTCTACAGATTCTCCGTCTGTATTCTACACAAACAAACCTATGGACCACACGGTCCATCCCCACATCAGGCTGCCACAGATATAGCTCACTGAAACAAGAAAACAAAACAAAACAAAATCCAGGACACTCTCCATCAGCAGATGCAAAAAGACGCCTAAGTCTATTATGTAAAGCCACCATGTGGACTTTCCATTTTGAAAAACAATTATTATTGTTATTATTATTACTGGTGTGTGTGTTGCGTACATATAGGCATGTGTTCTGTGGCGTGCCCGTGGAGGTCAGAAGCACCCTGTGGAACTGTTTTCTCCTCCTACTGTGTGGTCCTAGTGACGAGAATCGGCTTTCAAGCTTGGCAAGCCCCTTTACCCACTGAGCCATCTTGCCAGCCCCGATGTGGGCTCTGACAGATGAGTGTGCTAAGGCAGGCTTGATTCATTTTATGTGTATGAGGGTGCATGGGCTCGTGTGCTCATGTGTCTGTGGACACAAGGACGCATTGGTGTGTGGAGGGCTGAGGGCGACCTTAGGTGTCCTCAGGTGCTGGTCAAGCAGGTTGCGCTGACTTCCAGGAATCTATCTGTTTGGTTCCCTAAAGCCCAAGCCCTCAGGGCAGCAGATGGAATTGGGGTCCTTCTGCCTGTGTGGTCAAGCACTTCACCAATCTGAGCTGTCTCTTTAGCCTTTATCTATGTACGCATCTTTGGAGACAGAATCTTAAGTAACCTGAGCTGGCCCTGACTGCACTATGTAGCCAAGGATGCCCTTAAACTCCTAATCCTCCTGCCTGTATCTCCCAAGGGCTGGGACCACAGGGTGTCCCTCTGTGCCCAGCGAGCACACACACCCTAAGTGTGCTGCTGGAGGAATCTTGTCACCCCTGGTCAGGAGGCACGGATAGCCTGTGGAGTTGGGAAGGAATCACCGTGAAGATTCCTTTTGGATTTTGGATCCCTGTGAAGGCACAGCATACCCTAAAGAAACCAACACAGACACAGAGTGGCTGCGAGCCTCGCTTGGCAGTTTGGGAGTCAAGGATTCAGTCTTGTCTTTCAAAGTGGGTAGGAAGGGTTCTCTGCTGTGAGGTTAGAGGTGGGGGCTGCATCTGTCCCCAGTCTTCATGTCCTGCCTCTGCACAGGTCCTGGGCCAGAATAGGCCTTCTGGAAACATCTTTCTAGAAAGGGCCTTGCTCACGAATGGCCTGTGAAGGGGAAATATGGCTGCCGAAAGGGTGAGGGGTTAAATTCTAACAGTAGCAGCAGTCACCTCAATCCTAGGTCCTTAATTCCTACTGGCCTGGAGTGGATCCAAGAAGTCCCTGCAAGCTGGGGGCCTGCCTGGCAACATAGGGTGGCTGGGTACATTTCTGTGTTCCCTCTGCCTCCATCTTACGGACCATGCACTCCAGGAGGGCAGGGATGGGGGCAGAGCTCACTGCTCTGTCTCTAGCCCCAGCACAGAGGCTGCTATGTGGTGGGTGGGTGCTGGTGGGGTGTGAGGACTGAAAAGCGGTTCTCAGTGGGCGGGGGGCCCCCGATACCATGAGATGTCCTGAACCAGGCTGTTTCTCTTCCAGTCGCATCAAGAGCAACGTGGATGGGCGGTACCTGGTGGACGGCGTCCCTTTCAGCTGCTGCAACCCCAACTCACCACGGCCCTGCATCCAGTACCAGCTTACCAACAACTCGGCACACTACAGCTATGACCACCAAACCGAGGAGCTCAACCTCTGGATGCAGGGTTGCAGGGCCTCCCTGCTGAGTTACTACAGCGGCCTCATGAACTTCATGGGTGTGGTCACACTCCTTGTCTGGCTCTTTGAGGTAGGCCACAGAGGACAGGGAGAGGGAGCCTGCCTGACTTGGCTGTACATGGTGAAGCCAGACCTGGGGAGCAAACCTTCAGGGTCTCATGTAATCTAGGCTGGTCTTGCACTTGATACATAGCCAAGGCTAGCCCTGAATTCCTTATCCTGTTGACACTGCCTCCCAAGTGCTAGGAAACGTGTCCATCACTATGTCTGACTACTTTTTATTGTTGAGACAGTCTTACTATGTTGCCCATGCTGGCCTTGAACTTACTTTCTCCAGTCTCAGCTTCCCTGCTTAAAGCTGGGACCATAGTCTGTGCCACCATGCCTGGCATCATTGCTTACAAAATTATTTAGATAAAACCAACATAAAATTAACCTTTTTTTCTTTATTTTACTTTCTTTTTTATTTTTCTATTTTTTGTTTTTTGTTTTCAAGACAGGGTTTCTCTGTAACTTTGGAGCCTGTCCTGGAACTAGTTCTTGTAGACCAGGCTGGCTTTGAACTCACAGAGATCTGCCTGCCTCTGCCTCTCGAGTGCTGGGATTAAGGGTGTGCGCTACCATGCCCTGCAAAAATCAAGCCACTTAGTGTACTCATAGTAACGCCTGTCTGCCCCCTCAGTCTAGTTTTAAAACACTTCATAGCCCCCCAAGGAAACTCAGCACCCCAAGTCTGTGGCAGCTATCCGTCTCTGTGCTGTGTTGGGCCCTTGCACTACGCAACCTTTTATGTTTGGCTTTTCACTTAGATCAACTTGGGGTTCCTCTTGTGCTTCTGCTTTTTGTTCTGATGTCTTAGATGGTTATAGTGACATCACATGGGGGCAGCGGCATTACCTCTGGGGACATAGACAGTGACGTCACTGGGCCCTTCAGTCAACAGGATCTGAGTGGACTTGTGCTTCGTGTGTTGTGTGCAATGTTGGTCTAACGGTCTGTCAGCGGGTCCACTTTATGTCACCCGCAATATGTAGTTCCTCTTTTTGAAGCTCTGGAGCCCCATCCCCTCCCCTGTCCAATTCCTCCTTGGAAGGGCATTTGCACCCAGTGCTGGGAGCTGTTCCGGGTGCTGAACAGGCCACAAGGTTCTCAGGTGTGACTCAGGGCGCCTGCACTGAGCAATTCCTGCCCCAGAAAACTCAGGCTCCAAAATCCAAAAGTATCAAGACAGAAACATTAACTGAGACAGTTTCCTTCTATCAGAGACGAGTCCTTGAATCTCTCATGTAGTCCGTGGACGAGGACAAGGGGGTATCTACCTAGGTCTAAACCATACATGAAATGACATCGCGGCTGGACCACATCCAAGGCTTTTGATATCGAGGTAAAGGCAGCAACTCATGGCCATTTATTAGCTGACTACGCTTTGAGGTAGTCTTGGGAATGATGGCTTGAGGGGAGCAGCCTACTCCCAGGGTGACGGTCAGCACCGTTTAAACCCATGACGGGATGCCTGTCCTTGAAGACTGTAGAGGAGCACCTGGTCTCCTAGGTCACTGCTGCTGGACCCCCGCTCACAGGGACTGGTTCACTGGGAACAGGGAATCTGAACACCCCAACTTCTAGTGAGCAGACCTGCTATAGACCCTGGGCTGCCAGAGCTCCTGGCTGAGTTGTGACCTTGGCCATGACCTCCTTGCATCACAGGTGAGGAGATGAGCAAACGCAATGCACAGAAGGGCAGATGCAGAGTCCACGGTGCAGCTCCTTCAGCAGGAGGCTGTCACGGTGCAGCAGGCTGCTCTCAGGAGGAGGTCGCTTTTCCCATTGTAGAATGTGTTATTAGCTTTCAGCATACAGCAATCCCTAAGATTGGCTAGTCACTACGATTAGCTGCTCCTACAGTTAAATTCTCCCCAGTGCACTCACTGGCAGCTGTGTTGGTGAGATGCTGACCCACCCTGTGTGGTCTGGGCTGGGGCGCTGGATGAACCAGGTGTATGGGGTAGGGGGACACTCCTACTCTTAGGGAGCAGCCTGGAGCTGCAGGTTGCCATCACTGAAATCTGGAAGCCAGAAGGTGCAGCCATTGTCTCCTAGTCTCCCAGTCAGGCAAGTACAAGGCCGCCAATCCAGGCGCCTTTGGCTCTAGGGTCCGCCATAGCGGATGCTAGTGCAGATATGCAAGCAGCCGGTGACAGACATCCGTTCATCACCACAAGCATGACAATAGATGACCCCACACTGCAGGGTTTGCAGACAAGGAGGTAGCTTTAATTTTTTCCATATTTATTTTGTGTGTGTGTTGTCTGCATGTATGTCTGTGCATCGCGCACATGCATGGTGCCAGTGGAGGTCAGAAAATGCCGTCGGATCCCCTGGAAGTGGAGTTATAGATAGTTGTGAGCTGCCCTGTGGCTGAGGGAACCAAGCCTGGATGCTTGACAAGAATCTTGACTGCTTAGTCTCTTCCAGGATTGGAAATGACTTCTTTTGTTTGTTTGGTTGAGACAGGATCTCTCTACGTAGTCCTGATTGTTCTGGAGGTCTTCGGTAGACCAGGCTGGCCTTGAACTCACAGAGTTCTGCCTCTGCCTCCCCAGCGCTGGGATTCAAGGTGTGAGTTACTGAGCCTGACCTAGGAGTAACTTTTTCAAAAATTATGTTTGTTTTTTGTTTGTATTTTGTGTGTATGTTTGAGCATGTGTGTGCCACGGCACACTTGTGGAGGTCAGAGGACATCCTGCGGTAGCCAGTTGTCTCCTTTCACCATGGGGAATCAACCTCAGGTTGGTTCTTGGCAGCAACTGTCTACCCGTCAAGCCACCTTGGTTGCCAAACCAGGAGGTGACTTTGTGACCCTATCCATGAAGCTGCTGACATTCTTATGGGCCAAGAAACACACTGTGAAAGGGTGGGAGGGCTGGTGTGTCCAGCGAGGTGGAGGCAGGAAGAAGGGGAAGGAGGGGGCGGCAGGGCACTCACTCAGGGTTGGCTCTGGATTAACAGGTAACCATGGAGAGCCATGATGATCTAGGCAAAGGATATTACATGTTCTACCAGCTGCAGGGAGTGGGTGGGATGGGGCACTGGAGAGGGAGGCCAGGGTGGGATGGGTCCGGCCTGTACCAACCCAGGTCTGGTGCCACCATCAGCTTTAGTACCGCACCTGGGGAGATGTGTGTTGCTGGCGCTCACATTTTCCTAATAGCCCAACCCTTAGCTATGCCCCATGTCTGCTCTAAGTCTTGGCTCTCCCCATCAGGTGAGCATTACTGCTGGACTCCGCTACCTGCACACGGCGCTGGAAAGTGTGTCCAACCCCGAGGACCCCGAGTGTGAGAGTGAGGGCTGGCTGCTGGAGAAAAGTGTGCCCGAGACCTGGAAGGCCTTTGTGGAGAGCTTTAAGAAGCTGGGCAAGAGCAATCAGGTGGAGGTCGAAGGCGCAGATGCAGGCCAGGCCCCAGAGGCTGGCTGATGGCTTGGGATCTCTCCCCTCCTCAACACTTAGCGGACTCCAGGAAATGTGGATACCCCCTTGTCCAGCTGAAAGCCCGAATTTCCCGAGAAAGCCGGGTACCTACTGACTCTCCTTGACAGTGGGCTTTGAAGTTCAGGGTCCTTAGGGCATGTGACAAACATTTGTGAAATGACTGCGTTCACATGTGCGTGAGTGAACCCTTCACCATAGACATGCAGTCTCACGGGCTGGCCGGCCCAGGATTCATCTCCGCCCTGTGAGTCCAGCTCTCCCACAGGTGACTGGCCACACCAAGGCCCCTGCCCCGGTAGCGCCCGCCTCTTCTCAGTTCCAAGTTCTGCATCCGAATCATCAGTCACTTGATACATAAACACAAGGGTGAAAAAAACCTAAGGGCCATGTTGTCTTTTCTTAAAGACAGGGTTAACAGTCATGTTTTGCTTGTTAGATAATGGGGGAGGGGCAATGGACCCCCCCGAGGGTTACCTCCACATAGGGTTCAGGGACGGTGAAAAGTGGGGCTTCCTTCTCTTTTGCCTCACTAATTCCAGCTCGCACCATGGGCTGCGGGCATATCCCAGCATCCCTCCACCCACAAAGTGCTGGGTGAGCCACCACTTGCGGCTCGTCTGAGAAAGAACAGAGAGAGCTTGCTGTCCTGTGGAAGAGGAGGAATGACTAAACAAAGGTCCACTTGGGGACCAGGCCTTGGTGGGCGTGGGGACATGGGCTCAGGTGGCCAGGACAGTCCTGTCCAGAGGAGGGTAAGAGCATCTGGAAACTTCTGTTTCTCTCCACAAAGTGTTGTGGGAGTGCTGGAGACAGGTTTTCTTCCCACACTAGATTTACCTGCAGAAGTTGCATTTCTTCTGGGAAAGACAGGCGAGTGCTCGGGGGAAGGGAAACGAAGCAGAGTTTTGCTGGCACCCAGGCTGGGGGTGGCCAGTTTGGCACAGGAGTGCACTGTGTGGTTCGAACCCTTCTCCGGGGGAAGATCCAATCAGAGATGCTGATACACCCAACACATTTTGCCCTCAGTGTAGTCTTCTGAGCCCCCCAGAGCAAGGGCTGGCCCAGAGGCCGAGGCAGGTACCTGTGGTGAGGACCCTGAGTTTCCCATCATCCTTCAGGAGGGCTGAGAACCATGGTGAAAGCTGCTTTAGACCATGTGTAACTATGCTGTCAAGAGCCGTATTAACCAAAAAAAAAATTGCCGGGCGGTGGTGGTGCATGCCTTTAATCCCAGCACTTGGGAGGCAGAGGCAGGTGGATCTTTGTGAGTTCGAGACCAGCCTGGTCTACAAGAGCTAGTTCCAGGACAGGCGCCAAAACTACAGAGAAACCCTGTCTCGAAAAAAACCAAAAAAAAAAAAAAAAAAGAGCCGTATTAAGAGACATTAAAAGCTATATTGTATGAAACTCACTGTTGTTAAGTGACTGTCTCAGTTCATTCAACAGCACGTACCACAGGATGTCCAGTTCTAGCCGGTGCCTGTCCAAAAGGTAGAAGCCAGGCCTGGCAGCGCATGCCTATGAGCCTAGCATTTGGAAGGATCAGGAGTTCAGCATCATCTTCTACTCCAAAGTAAGTTCCAGCCAGGTGGTGGCAGAGGTGCACACCTTTAATCCCAGCACTCAAAAGGTAGAGGCAGGTGAATCTCTGTGAGTTCAAGACCACCCTTATCTACAAGTGAGTTCCAGGACATGCCCCAAAGCTACAGAGAAACCCTGTTTCTTAAAACCAAAGGGAAAAAAAAAAAAGAAAAAGAAAAAAAAAGTTCCAAGGCTAGCCTGGGCTACATGAGACTGTCTTATAAATAGGGGAGGGGTTGGAGGCTAGAAAGATTGACTCAGTAATTAAGAGCGCTTGCTATTCTTCCAGAGGACACATGTTCAGTTCCCAGCACCCATAGGTACACACTCACTGTAACTCCAGCTCCAGATCGGGTGTCTTTTTCTGGCCTCCATGAACACCCACACACATGACACCCTCCCACAGATCCATAAATAATAACTTTAAAAAATCAAGTCTTAACCGGGTGGTGATGGCGCACACCTTTAATCCCAGCACTTTGGAGGCAGAAGCAGACAGATTTCTGAGTTTGAAGCCAGCCTGGTCTACAGAGTGGGTTTCAGGACAGCCAGGGTTATACAGGGAAACCCTGTTTTGAGCCTCCTCTCTCCAAAAAAGAATCTTTCTTTCCATTCTGGATTCTTTTAAAACAAACAAACAAACAAACAAACAAGTTTTCCCAAATAGGTAAATATAAACCTTCTTGGGCCAGGTTATGGGCAGGTGTGGTTCGGAGAAGACAGGGTTAACTTAGTGATCTAACAGTGCCCAGTTACACGCCGCCGGTACAAGGCCCCTCAAGTTTGTGTAAACTCAAACAGGTCAGCCCAGTCTCAGGCAGGGTCACTGGTAATGACAGAACCATGGACTTTCTTCTTCAGTGGTGTGATGGGTTAGACCCTGTCTTGTGCGTATGAAGGCTTTTCCCATCGAGCCACACCCGAGCCCAGAGTTCTGCTTAGACTGTGGCCCAAGTTGGTCTGGAACTTGCTATGTAAACAAGGCTAGCCTCAAACCCAGCCTCTTTTAATTTTTTTTAAGTTTTTGAGATGCAATCTCACTGTGTAATCTTGATAGGCCTGGAACTTTCTATATAGACCAGACTGGCCTTGAACTCACAGAGATCCGCCAGCTTCTGCCTCATGAGTGCTGGGGTTAAAGGCCTGCATCACTATTATCTTGACCCAGACTTCTGAAGTAACAGTTGGTGGCTTCTTATGCTGACCGCCCAGAGAGGCAGGACTCCTTGGAGTTTGTAGTCTCAGCTCAGATAAGAGCCCACAACTCCCTTCGGCATGGCTTCAAGCTCAAGACTAAGCCACCGACAAATAAACCCCAAGTAACCTCAATATGGGCTAAGAAGATTAGCGAGCTCCTGCCGGGCGGGCACCTGCTAGGCCAGCAGGTTTGCAGCTTAGCTGGAACAATGAGGTCCTCTAACCCACAGTGTGGTAAGTTCTTGCTGTCAGTGGCGGAGATGAACCCGTGGAAGAGACAGTGGGAGAGATGCTTGCCCATTTCTCAGTGGACGTGGATTGGCTGAGGACGGGGACAGCGTGATGGAAGGAATGCACAGCCAATCAGGAAATAAAAACCTGCGTCCACATAAACCCTACACAGGAGTGTTTGAAAGCCCGGGCTGCTCCCCAACAATCACCCAGTCCTTTAGATGGTGACCGCATTAACCTCAGCAGAGTGGACTCCACCAGCACCCAGAGACCTGTGTGACTCTCAAATGTCTGTGCTCTGGCTTGTGAGGCCATGTTAGTTGTGCCCCCCTTCCATGGAAGGTCTCCATAGGCTGGACGTGCCCTGGGGAGCCGAGTCACGAAAACTGAGTCCCATTCCATTTCTGGCTTCTCCAAGGCCACTCTTGCTTTTAATACTTTTATTTTATAAACTGTATCTCATATATTGCAGGCCTCAGACTCACTGTGTACCTGAGATGACCTTGAACTCCTGACCCGCTAAGTGCTGGTGTTGTAGGTTACACGCCACAGTTTTTGTCCTGGGATGAAACTCAGGGCTTCGTGTATGCAAGACAGCTAAGCTCTGTTCTTCGGGTTTAAAATGTATCAGTACGCAAAACAGCAGGCTGGGAGGCACCTGATGTGAGGCCAGTCACCTAACATTCCGGAAGGAGGGCAGGACAGAGGAGTGGCAGGGGGAGGAGAGGAGGGGCATGAGGGACATTCTGGGGAGACAGGAGCATTCTCCTTCTTAGTTGTGGTGGTTGTCAAACACTGTACATTTGTCAAAACGTAAACAGCAATCCTGTCTTCTAGGAAGGGTTACTTGTGTACTGTTTGTAAAGAAGACCTCAGTAAACACCACTCCCTAAGAGTGGGGATAGAGCAGCTGGCCAGTGGCGACCCAGACCCACGCCTTTAATCTCAGCACTTGGCGGCCAGACCCAGGCCCCTGAGTTCAAGGCCAGCCTGTCCCCGCTGAGAGCCTGAGTGGAGAGGCTAACCCCTGACAGTGTCCCCGTGGAGAGCCTGACCCCTGACAGTGTCCCCGTGGAGAGCCTGACCCCTGACTGTCCCCGTGGAGAGCCTGACCCCTGACAGTGTCCCCGTGGAGAGGCTGACCCCTGACGGTGTCCCCGTGGAGAGCCTGACCCCTGACGGTGTCCCCGTGGAGAGCCTGACCCCTGACGGTGTCCCCGTGGAGAGGCTGACCCCTGACTGTCCCCGTGGAGAGCCTGACCCCTGACGGTGTCCCCGTGGAGAGCCTGACCCCTGACTGTCCCCGTGGAGAGCCTGACCCCTGACGGTGTCCCCGTGGAGAGCCTGACCCCTGACTGTCCCCGTGGAGAGGCTGACCCCTGACTGTCCCCGTGGAGAGGCTGACCCCTGACTGTCCCCGTGGAGAGCCTGACCCCTGACGGTGTCCCCGTGGAGAGCCTGACCCCTGACAGTGTCCAGGTAAGAGGATTCTGAGAACACAGAACCCTGCCCTGAATAAGTTCCCTTCTGTACACATCTCAAGCACCAAGCAGGCAAGGCGGAGCAGGAGCACACACGTGTAAGAGTTCCACACAGACAGACCTGCTTCCTCTGGAGCTAAGGTCTGAAATGGCCCTGGAGACTTCTAGCGCTCAGCTAGCCAGCAGGAAATCTGATCAGCGGAGATAATGTCCACGCTCCCAGGGAAGGTCAGTGAGGCTTGGGTAGTGCCATAAACGGCACTAATAGTTTAAGCCTCTTAAATTTGAGGCTAATATCAATGTCCCACTTTTGCAGCAAGGTGACACGGGGAGCTTTGCTGGGTGTTACGTGTGTGAAACAACATCAGACAGAAGCAACTGAGGTAATGTCAACACCTAGAGCCTTTATTTGAATATCTTTAAACTGTTTACATATGATACATTCCAAACTTTACAAGTTGTCCACAGATATTAAAATTATAGCCAATTTATTAAACATAAGATTTTCCCTGATATGGAAAGCATGTTATATAAACATTTCTACAACAAAAAACATGCAAAACAAATCAAAAGTCAGATGTGTTGGTAGGAACAAAAAACCATCTTAACATCGCCACAGACAGTACAGGCTGCAAATGGGTGGGAATTCACTGCCCAGACCCTGACATCTTAGGAGGGAAAGGCAGGCCCACCCTCTCAGGCCTGACCCCGGAAGTGTCAGGATGACTTAGCTCACGATCTTTTCTCCTTCCTGGGTTGGTACCAGCATTGAACCCATGACCTTACTCATGCTAGGCAAGCGCTCTGACACTAGGCTCATGCCCAGAGAGGTCTCCGTTTTAAACTGAAGAATGGTGAGCAGAAGGGGAAAAGCTAGAGAAGCCAAACTTAAGTCTGTAAAACTGCACGTGTCAAAGGTCAAAACAAACATCAGTTACAACATCCACGGCCCATTCAGACCATGTCAGGGAACGGCTAGAGGAAGGGAGAGTGTGGAAGAATTTCACTTGGGCTTCCTGCTGTGTAACTTCTTAGCTCTTGAGCTTGGGAAGCAGAAGGGCGAAGTGAAGTCCATTCTTTGGAGGGGAGGCAGCTCCTCACATGATCCTGGAGACTGTGCTAGCAATGTGTCTTTTAGCCTCTGGTCTGCGCTTTGGACCCTCCTGGGATGCTGTGGCATGGATGCAGCTGAGTAGAACAGAACTTGTGGTTGAATTTGAAAGGCTGAGTGATCAGGCTGTTAGAAGGCTTAGAAAAGCCATAACCTCTTCTGTTCATGTGGCCTCAGCCCACATGGAGATCGGAGTTTATCTTTTTGCTGCATCTGCTGTCACCGCGTGTATGCGAGCTCTCTTCATGTCTGCCGTGTGTAGGGTGCCAGAGTTCTAACTGCGGCACCAAGCGGCTATAGTTCTAGAAAGGCACCTCTTAGATAATACCTAAAAAGAATAGAAGTTTGTGTGCATACCGCCGGAGGAAGGGCCTAAACCCACTGGCAGACAAGCAGCAACACATCTAATCCAGATGTGGAGTGGGGCGAGGAGCCTCAGAACACTGGCTCTGTGATTTTGTTTGGTTTGAGATGGTCTCAAGTCAAGCTCATACTATAGCTGAAGCTAGCCTTGAATTCCTGGTCTTCCTGCCTCAGCCTCCCAGGCTCGTAGCCTGACACTTAGCTGAGCTCTCCCGTCTGCTAGTGTCCGGTTGAAGCTGCACACACAACTCTGTTTACCTCAGAGCAGAAGTTAGTATCTGAGACCCTAGGAGGTCCTTTCCATTTCAAAAGCCCTTTAATTGAGTAAGCCAAAAGTCTTGACAAAAATAGATAAAAACCAACCATCTACAGTTGTGAAAAGCCAGCTCTCTCCCCCTAGGTTCTCCTGTTAGCATCCCCAGCCTTCTAGACCATGCAGAGAAGAGAATCCCAGCTTCAAATTCAACTGCTTTGCTCTTGGAGGTGAGGTCCAGTCCCAGAGGTGAACGGCATTTCAGTGCTGAGGCACCACGGTGGGACGTGTCATCTGATGGGCCCCAGGGGCTCCTTTGGCCTCTGCTCAACAAGTTCAACACCATCAGTGATGTGGAATGGCTCAGGCTACTGGCAAGTGAAGCAGGCAACCTCCAAAGGAGCTTGGCTCTGTCTAGAAAAGGGTTTCAGGCCAGGACACATCTGAGGGACACAGGGATAAAATCTGGCGGAAAATGATTTTCGTCAGTCTCTGGAGCCAGAAACTAGAAAAATAAAACTGGGAAGAAAAGCGTAAATAAAGAACTTATTTCAAAATAGACTCAGCTGAACTTATTTTCTGTTGTCTTCCTGGAAAAGCCAGCTGGTAACAAAACTCCAAGTTCAAGTTTTTGGCAGAGGAGTGATTATAAATGCTGCCAGTCAATGCCGACCAGGGTTTGGTTGGCCTCCTGCGCGTGTCCAATTTCTTCCGTGATACTGTGCTGCTGCCATAGCTTCTGGATCTTTCGAAACCGCTCTTGGCATAAATGTAGTGGATTTCCTCGTCTAGAAGGAGACACATGTCACTCACATGCACTGTTTGTCCGTCCTCATGTCCCAACCCTCTGTGCTAGGAAAGGCATGGACTACTTCAGATTCTGCCCTTTCACCCAGTGCGTGAGGATGGCTGCGGATGTGGACACACACACCACACTCTACAGGGTTGCTGAGAACATGTACTGAACAGAGACGGTACTCAGTATGTGGTGTCTCACCACTGCCCAGCAATAACAACATTTTAAAGTAGATAATATGAGAAAAAAATTAGCCAGGTATGGTGGCGCACGCCTTTAATTCCAGCCCTCAGGAGGCAGAGGCAGGTAGATCTTTGAATTTGAGGTCAGTATGGCCTGCAGAGTGAGTTCCAGAATACCCAGGACTACATAGAGAAACCCTGTCTTGAAAAAGATATTACCGTGTGTGCATGATATGTGTGTATATGTGTGCTACGTAGGCCGTCCAGCAGACCTTACCATGATGTGTGTGTATATGTGTGCTACGTAGGCCGTCCAGCAGACCTTTACCATGATGTGTGTGTATATGTGTGCTATGTAGGCCGTCCAGCAGACCTTTACCATGATGTGTGTGTATATGTGTGCTATGTAGGCCGTCCAGCAGACCTTTACCATGATGTGTGTGTATATGTGTGCTATGTAGGCCGTCCAGCAGACCTTTACCATGATGTGTGTGTATATGTGTGCTATGTAGGCCGTCCAGCAGACCTTTACCATGATGTGTGTGTATATGTGTGCTATGTAGGCCGTCCAGCAGACCTTTACCACACCGAGCCATCACCAGCCCTTCTGTTTACCATTAAACATAAATTTCTTTTCAGCATGTGTGGTATATGACTATGTGCATGTGCACATGTATTCAGGAGCACAGAGTGTGCTCTGCCCGTGGAGGCCTGTGGCTCTCGCTGCGATGTCTTCCTGTCTCCTTCCACCCCATCTCTTGGACAAGGTCTTTCCACTGAGCTCACCATTTTGGCTGCCTGCCTGTCTGCCTTCTGCACTAGGGTCATAGAGTGCTGGGGAATCTGAATACAAGTTACAGGAATTTTTTTGTTTGTTTGTTTTTTCGAGACAGGGTTTCTCTGTGGTTTTGGAGCCTGTCCTGGAATTAGCTCTTGGAGACCAGGCTGGTCTCGAACTCCCAGAGATCTGCCTGCCTCTGCCTCCCAAGTGCTGGGATTAAAGGCGTGTGCCACCACCGCCTGGCATAATCTTTTTTTTTTTTTTTAATGTATACAATATTCTGCCTGCATGTATCCCTGCAGGCCAGAAGAGGGTACCAGACCCCATTACAGATGGTTGTGAGCCACCATGTGGTTGCTGGGAATTGAACTCAGGACCTTTGGAAGAGCAGGCAATGCTCTTAACCACTGAGCCATCTCTCCAGCCCCTAAGTTCCAGGATTTTGAGGCAAGCATGTTACCTACTGAGCCGTCTCCTCAGGCATTTTAAAATATACTAATGAAGTATGTGGGTGTGTTTGCACCTGTATGCACATGTGCGGGTGTGCTTGCACTTATTCGCACATGTGTGGGTGTGATTATACCTGTTCGCACATGTGCGGGTGTGCTTGCACTTATTCGCACATGTGTGGGTGTGATCACACCTGCTTGCACACGTGTGGGTGTGACTATACCTGCTTGCACATGTGTGCAGAGGCCAGAAGTCACCCTCAGGCATCTTCCTCCTCTGTCACTTGCCAGTTTGATTCTGAGATAGGGTCTATCAGTTTTTGCCTGGCACTCATGGACTGGGTGAGGCTAGTTGGCCAGGTAGTCCTAACAGCCCTCCCGTCTCCACCTCCTCAGCACTGGGATCACGAGCAGGCAGCTCCACGCCTAGCTGTTCACATGGGTTCACTTTGTCAATGGAGCCATCTCCCTAACTGCTCACAGCATTCTCAGGCTGGGAAATGAACATAGAGCAGGCAGCAGGTGCCCTCCGTGGAAACGAGTTCACAGGTAACAAAGCCACCTCCAGCAGAGGCGTGTCAGTACGACTGACTTCAGGACCTCCTGGCTCAGGGTCAGCCTCCTTAAGCCCCAGGCTGGGCGCTTACCTGAGTCCCTGGTCTGTCTCCCCGTAGTCATCAAGGTAGGGAGGAGAATAAAAACATCCTTTGGTTTTGCCAGCTAAAAATAGCACCTGACATTCCCGAACTCTGTGGAGAGAGCATTCATCACTGTATTTATACAAGGAACCGAGGTGTTGATTAGGCTTCTAATAGAACAAGGCTTTACGTAAGAAAATAAAGAACCAAATGAAATACTACTGATCATTTCATCACAATTACAGAAAAATACTCATTTGGAAAAATATGCATGAGCCAGGCAGTATTGGCGCACGCCTTTAATCCCAGCACTCAGGAGGCAGAGACAGGAGGATCTCTACGAGTTTGACACTAGCCTGGTCTACAGAGTAAGTTCCAGGACAGGCTCCAAAGCTACAGAGAAAACCTGTATTGAAAAACAAACAAATAAACAAAAAAAGGGGGGGGGAATTCTGCACAACATTTCCTAAGTGTTCTTTTGTTTGAGTACAACACCTGACAGCAGCCTGTGGCTGTGCATGGAAACTCTAACAGTACCTAGTGCAACAGAAGGAAAAGTTGATCCTGTTTCTTAAATAAAGGTTTATTAATTTGTGTTTACACGTAAGTGTGTGAGTCCACACACAGGGCAGAAGGAGGTATCAAATCCCTGGCACTGGAGTTACAGGCAGTTGTGAGCCACTACATGGATGCTGAGACCCAAACCCAGGTCTTCTGCAAGAGCAGCTAGCACTCTTGTGCCGTGTCCCCAGTCCCTGGAGGGTTTTTTGTTGTTGTTGTTTCTTTGAGACAGGGATTCTCTCAGTAGCTATGGAGCCAGTCCTGAAACTCGTGCTGTAGACCAGGCTGGCCTCTGGCCTCGAATTCAGAGATCCTTCTGCTCTGCCTTCCGAGTGCTGGGATTAAAGGTGTGTACCACCACTGCCCAGCTGGAGGGGTATTCTTAACTGGGTTTGGAGAGGACACCCGGGATAGGGTAGCTTCACATTTATGGTGGCCAAAGGGGAGCAGAGCTGTCAGCTGGGAGCTGGGCTGGACATTTGGGATCCGGCACTAGTGAAAGAACCTGCAGAGTTAGCAGGAGCCATGCAGAAGTGTGAGAACCTCTTACAGTGGCACAGTGGCACAGTGGCTTCAGACCCTGCGGCGCTATTTTCTTGAGCCCGCCCTAGGGGCAGCCATGCTCACCTTAGGAAGATGCCGGCCCCGGAGCCGCAGGAGTAGGTGTGTGCTGTGCAGGCTCCAACGTCCTCCCCTTCCAGCTCAGCTTGGCAGCAGTAGCTCTGAGAGCAGAGCAGAGTTCCACACACGAGGCACAGAGTTGGGGCTCTGCTTTTGTCACCGCCTGATTTGGGGCACCTCCAAGACAAAGACAAAGGAACACATCACTGCTCTGAAGGAGTGTGGCTACAAAACCCTGGAACATAATTTTTAATGTGTTAGGACACTGGAACATGCACAAAACTGCGTACCAGCGACACCCAGAGGAGCAGGAGCTGTGGAAGGCAAATGAGAGCACCGTGTGAAAGATGAGACTGTGCTCCTGCACAGCCGCAAAGCAGTGCGGAGCAGCGAGAAGGACATGGACCGTCACGGGCACATCTCAGTGTGCAGAGCATGCAGACACATAGCTACTCAAGTGAAGATGTGGGAAGTCACAACTGCTGCTTCCAAACACAAGACCGCGTGTTAGCAGCTTAGCCACACAGGAAAGGGAGAGCCTGCCTCCATCAGAGCAGCCCGTGAGCGAGTCTATGGGGCATTTTCTTGATTGCTAATTGGTGTGGTAGGGCACACGGCCCATGTGGGCACTGTTCTCTGGAGAGTCGAGACAGCCAGTAAGCAGCCTCCTTCCATGGTCTCTGGCTCAGTTCCTGCCTCCAGGTTCCTCCTTTGAGCTCCTGCTCTGACGCCCCTGAGTGATGGGGTGTGAACTGGGAGCCAGACAAACCCTTTCTCTTCTCCACTTTGGTGAGTGTTTTAGTCAGTATTTTATCAACGAAGTAAACTGGGGCAGAGGCTCGACATCACACTCAGGTGAGGCCCAGACAGGAGATGCCCAGGGCGTCAACTATCCTGGCAATGCTTTATTTCTTATGAAAATCTATCTTTTTTTAAAAAACAAGATTTATTTATTTAATTTATGTATGAGTGTTCTATCTGCATGTATGCCTTTATACCAAAAGAGGGTGTCAGATCCCACTAGAGATGGTTGTGAGCCACCTGGGTGGCTGGGAATTGAATTCAGGACTTCTGGAAGAGCAGCCAGTGCTCTTAACTGCTGAGCCATCTCTCTAGCCTAAAAGCGTACTCATCATGCTGTCTGCATACCAAGTGTTTAAAAATTTATTAAGAATCACAAAAGTTCTTATTAAAGTGCAATTATTATTCAGAAACCCTTCGTTCTTGCCACCTTCCACCTCTCGTTCCATGCCCTACTCTGAAACATGGCAAGAGACATTTACTAACCATGCTATGGAAAGGACTGTTGACTTCTCTTCCCCAGGCAAAACAAAGAGCCACACCAAACCCATCTGACTGTCTGTGTAAGGAGCTGAGGGGCAAGGCATCAAGAGAAGAACTTACGAGAAATTGGATGCTTGGTTAATGAGGCAGCTGTAGTCCTCTGGAAGGTCGATCAGTTTGTTAGAGCCTCTCGGGTAGCTAAGAAATTAAAAACATGAAGAACTCAGGAAATTCACGGTCATGTTACAATTATGTGAGGTTAATTCTTGGCTAAGGTAATCAAGGGAGGCTGAACTAAGCAACTGATGGCCGACCACGGTGAAAGCAGAGAAGACAACCAAAGATGCTCTTGCCTACTTACTATCCAGCTGCTGGGAGCCCATTCGCCATCAGCAGGCCCGGAGGCTCGGGGATGAACCCTTCCCTTGTAAGCAGGGGCTTGGAGGACTAGGGATTTAAACTGCAGGACTCTCACTCTATGGAAGTAGATCTGAGTAAACTTCAGGCTGTGGCAGACAGAACATTCTGAACCAGAAAGGCCATTAACAGAGAACTAGTTAAACCCCTAAGATTATACTCTGGCTGGAGGCCTTGCAAAGGACACACACTACATTCTCTGCATTAGAAATCCTAATGGGTCTGCCACTCTTCTTTGCAGCAAAAGCCTACCCAGGGAAACCGTCTGTAGTAGAGACGTTAGAAAGAGTAGACAGCCTGCCTAAAATGACTCTCACCCTTGAGAGTGTCCAGTAACTCTACCCAACACTGGTGAGATGGCTCAGTGGTAGAGGTGCTTGGTGCCAAGCCTGTGGCCCTAAGTCCACGCCCTGGAATCCATAGGGTGGAAGGGGAGCAGGGATGCCTGCAAGCTGCCCTCTGACCTCCACACAGGCTGTGGCACGCGGGCACCCACACTCACACACAAAAATGTAAAAACAAAACAAAACCGCTGTCCTCTACACTGTGCTGTATGTGTCTTGTCTGGATTCTGTCAATGCAGCCCCTGGGACTGGGGCTGGTGGAGTGACCCAGTGATGGCAATGTCCCAGACATGCTCAGCAGGAGTGCTGAGGTCAACAGTGACACCTTATCTGGCCCCTTCCCAGCAAAAGTTTGGTGGCCGCAGGAGGAGGACCGGTGAGGGCACAGTGTGAGAGTGCATCCACACAATTCGGAACTGATGCTGAAGGCGTGTGCTTACGAGGGGTGAGCTGAAGGCACGACAAGACTACACCCATCTTCTTTCAGTCACTCAAAGGAACTCAGAAGGAGTTGAGCTTCAAGCCAACTCAGTACTCCGGGCCTCTTTCTCAGTGTGTGGCACCCCAGCCTGTGGCTGCTCAGCACAGGAATGCTGTACGGTTATCTACTTGTCTACTCTGTGGACCTCCCCATGGGGTGCTTGCTAGTCACACCACCATCAACTCCAGTTTTAAGGCCAGAACGCCCACTTCAGAAAACCACATCTGTAAGGAGTGGCTTCTATATTTTCAAAGTCTGCCAATTACTCTGAGGTGTACTTCAAGTTAAGAGGTACTGTGTCACTGGGAATGGTGGTGCATGCCTTTAGTTCCAGCATTTGGGAGGCAGAGGCAGGTGGATCTCTGTGAGTTAGAGGCCAGCCTGGTCCACAGAGTGAGTTCGAGCAGAGCCAGGGTTTCACACAGAGAAATCCTGTCTTGACAAGCAACAACAACAAAGCAGCAGCAACACCACATCCCACAGGAATGCTGGGGGCTCAGGGAGGAGGTGGGCGATAGGCAACCATTTACAGTGTGAAAACTGGAATCACAGGTTCCAGCGCATCAGACCAGGTGTTCTCACTGAGGCACCCGTGTGATCCAGAGGCTTGCTTCACATAATCAGAGCTCAACCAATGCACAGAGGCCGAGGGAAAAAATGAGAGAAACCTGGTCGTGACTGGACAGTCACTAGGGTTGCTGTGCTGGTGAGGTGACTTCCTCCCAGCTGACATGGAGCAGGGAGAGATTCTGGTGGCTCCACACTCACAGTGTAACAAGCACCCAGCTGGCTTGCACGTTGATGGGGGGCCGCGAGCAGCCTTGAGGAGAAAGGTGAGGTCGTCAGAGGCCCCCTGAGACCCAGGTGCCACTCCCTGTATCTCAGCAGCTTTGATCTGGGGCAGGGGAGTCTGGGATTCTGACTCCAGTGACACAGGTCTCCTGAGCAGTCGCAGATGCTAGAGTGGAACTTTTCAGTCACCCTTGTCCACATCCTTACAGGTGTCAAGTAATTCCCAAACTTACTGGCTGGAACTGTTTCTTTGGTCTGTTGATATCTCAGGAGAGACACCCAGCCCATGGAACCTTATACCATCCCTGATATTTGGATAATTTGAAATTCTCCATGATGAAAGACAGGATAAAAAGAAAAGAAAAACAGCTAACAAACCCAGGATGAAGAGTTAGACTTCTAAAAGCGGTTTCCCAAAGCACAATCCCCCAGACACAGTTGACTGTTTCTTTTCCCTTCCAAGAGCACAGTGCATTTGTGTTCTTGTCTGACTCCCAGCAGGAGGCTGACAGGTTGACGCTAGATGCTCTATCTGTGAAGTCCTGGATCCTGAGGACCACTGCACTGAAGGAACACAGCACTCACCCCATGTTGCTTCTCGCCACCCACCCCACACCAAATACCTGAGCTCCTCTAACTTACCTTATTGCGCCTCTTTCACCGTTCAGATAGCTTTTAACTTCACTGTTCTGGCACCAACTTTAAGGCAAACAGAGGAAGGAACTTATTTTGGGAGACAAGGGTTTCACTGTGTAGCCTAGCAGGCCTCTGACTGGCTTGTTATGGACTCTGTTTCCACAGCTGTCCATGTTGCTGTGTTGTTCTGTTTGCTCATATGGGGTCCCCCTATAAAGTGCAGGCTGGCCTCAAACTTCAGACCCTCCTACCCGCTAGGATTACAGACATATGACATCATACCTGGCTTTCCATACATTAAAAAAAACGTGATGAAACCCAGATAAGCCTGACCATTTTAATCGTTATAAACTGATAGTTCTCTGGCATCAAGACATCAGACTGTTGTACGGCATCATTACCGTCCATCTCCAGACCTGACTCATCTGCTCTAACCAAAATCTATCCCATGAAACACTGCCCTGGCCTTGCCCCATAACCTCTACTCAGATTCCTGCAGACACATGCTATTGTCTTGTCTTTGTTTGAGACAGGGTCTCAGGATGTGGCCCCAGGCTGGCCTTGAATTACAACAAGCCCGCAAAGCCTCCCTCACAGGTGCTAGGATTACAGGTGGCTGTCACGACCTTTATACTTCAGCTTAAAGATCTATGAAGTCAGACTGGTGTGAGGGTGCACACCTGCAGTCCTGGCCCTCAGGAGGTCTGAGGCCAGCCAGGACCTTATAGGGAGACCCCGTATCAGCAAGCAAAGCAACACGGTAACACAGACAGCTGTGGAAGCAGTCTGTAACAGCCAGTCCCATGAAGGAAGTAACATTTCCTCACGTACTTCCTCTTCCCCTCCAGGCAAACTTTACCTACTAGGTTGGCAGCAATCTTACCCTGCAGCCAAATCCTTAGCTAAGTTCCACCTTCTTTCTCTTAAACATTCATTTATTTTTGAGACAGAGTCTCACTACGTAGCCCTGGCTAGTATGGAACTTGCTATAAAGACCAGGCTGGCCTTACCCTTACACTCACAGAGATCTGCCTCTGCCTCCTGAGTGCTGGGGCTAAAGGTGTGCGCCACCCCACTTGGCAAAACACCCTAATTCTCATAACTTGAATTATGTACTAAATCCTATCAGGATCAGTAGCTTTCCGCTGAAGAACTCTGAAATATGAAAAGATAAGGCTTATTTCATAAACTATTAGAGAATGCAGAAAAATGTCCAAACAAACATTACCTTTCAACCAGACAGTTCATGACGTCACTGTTTTCTTGAAAAAGGTGCATGAGGTTGGTTGGTAGGGAAAGGTAGTTACACAAATGTTCAAAATGACTTGTTCCAGAAACTGTATATGGGGAAGAAAAGAGACACAAACACCCACAGTTGCATCCCATGCAGAAGTGAAAAGAGCTATTTCTTCCTTTTCTTTTTGTTTTTGTTTCTTGGTGTTGCCCTGGCTGTCCAGGGGCTCCCTCTGTAGACCAGGCTGGACTTGACCTCCTCACCTAGTTTATGAGTAACAGATAAACTGAACCGTGCTGTGGGGAACAGATAAACTGAACCGTGCTGTGGGGAACAGGCATTTCTGAGACCTAAAGCGCCATGTAAATGCTCAATCAACAGAGGTTGTCACAGTTAGGAGCTTCTTGGGATTCAGAGGCAGAACATGTATGCAGAGCTGTTCACTGGCATTCTACAGGTGGATGTTTTCCCAGGCCAGTTACCTATGCTCTCAGTAAGTGCATAAACAAGTGTATTTACTGTTTTGTTTTGTGAGTGTTGGGGATGAATTAGGTCTGAGCGTGCCGAGCAAGCATCACCTCTGAGCTCTGTCCCCAGCCATTTCACATTTTCTAACTTATCTTTGTTCTACTTTTCACTTTATTTTTATTATTATTTTTTTTTACTTTCTTTTTTGGTTTGTCGAGACAGGGTTTCTCTGTAGCTTTGGAGCCTTTCCTGGAACTAGCTCTTGTAGACCAGGCTGGCCTCGAACTCACAAAGATCCACCTGCCTCTGCCTCCCGAGTGCTGGGATTAAAGGCGTGAGCCACCACCGCCCGGCTTTTTTTTTACTTTCATTGTTGAGACAGGGTCTCTTCTAGGTGGCAATGACTGTCTTGAACTCACATAGCCACCCGCCTCTGCTCAGTGCTGATGTCAGAGGGCATCACCATGCCCAGCCTCGGCGTTCTTCTACGTGGCTGGAGCAGGTGACCATGAACTTTCCTACCTTGAAGGTCTGGTGGGGTTGGAACTCCATTTAAGTAATGGAAAAACAAGGCGGAGCACTTGAGGAAAGGCGTGATGGCAGTCCGGACGCTCCGCCACAGGTGCCAGCCAGAGGGCGCGTCTTCCAAGGCACTGCAGAGAGTAAAGACAGACAGTAAGGAAAGATCGCAGCAGCAAAGCGCAGTGTGCAAACAAGACCGACACTAGCAACTTAAGAGGAGTGGGTCAAAGTAATATAGCCACATATACTGAGAAATTGTAAAATAAAAACCCAAACTGGGTGTGCTGGATGTGATGGTGCACACCTTCAACCCCAGCACTCGTGAAGCAGAGGCAGATGGAGTTCTGTGAGTTCGAGGCCAGCCTGGTCTACAAAGCAAACAACAGGACAGCTAGGACTGTTACACAGAGAAACCCTATCTCGAAAAACCACACATATGCAAAATCAAAAACGAACAAAAAGCACAAAGGAAACCCCAGCAGTTGTCCCAGCGCCCCACGCCACCACGTACTATCCCGACATCGTGCTTCCAGCTAGTTTCTTACACAGCTGCAGCTACCTACAGCATTCTACAGACTGAAATCATTTTAACCCAGCCATCGTATTTTAGAAACACTGATCACAAGTGACATCAAACTATGCCCCTCCACAAACGTTTGGCTCACTTTCAGCTCCTTGTTGGCTTAAATAACACCAGAATATGTCTGTAAATGCCTGTAAGTTTCTCTCTGTTAGATTACCTCGTTAGTGTGGATTCTCAGATGGGATAACTCAAAGAACTTCTCTTTAATGTGTATATACATATGTATGGTATATCCAGATGTGTGTCCCTCAGAGGCCAGAAGGGATGTTGGATGCCTGCTCTGTGTCATTCTTCTTTTATTACTTTGAGGCAGGGTCTTTTCCCGAGCCTGGAGTTGTGCTGGAGGCCAGTGAGCAGGAATCCTCCTGTATCCGCCACCCACAGGGCGTTTTACACAGTGCTGGGATTCAAATCCAGCCCCTTGAGTTAATGCAGCAGGCAGTTCCCCTCATTCCCGTAGGCTCTTGATTCACACTGTAGAGACCCAAGTGAGACTGCTGTTCCACGACACAGCAACACTGTGTGTGCTCTTCTAGTAACCTCACCGTGTTTCTGCTGCTCCTGGATCATCTGACAAACACATCATGCTAATCTGATTCGCATTTTGAAATTTCTGATAACTTATGTTTTAGGAGAGCATCTTCAGAGTGCACCTGTCCACTAGCTGGCATCTGACTGAGCAGATGAAGGACTCACCACCAAGTAAGCACGAAGCTCCAGACATTATTATCCTTCTCTCACAGACTCAGGGGTGTCACCCCTAGATCATTAATACAGTAGCACACAGCAACTTCCCCTGGTTAACAAGCCAGTTCCTTTCTCATGCTAACCCCTCCTGACCCACGCTGGCATATGGGAAGTACCACCCATCAAAGACTGGGGTCTCACCTTCCAGTATACTGGTGAAGTGTTTTGTGCAAAGAGAGAACAGCTAACTCTTCTTCCCCGCTGTGATTTTCTTGATCCATGCCGTCCTCTTCTGAAAGACAAAGGCACACTAGTGGTTTCCACTCCTATTGTGAGCTGAAAGGGCAGCTGAGTGTGCCAGCAAGCACTCACACATACCCACACACTCACATAGTACAGGAAATAGTCTTATAAACACACAGGATTTTCATTTTCAAGTGTGCACACAGCACTGATCTCATCTGACCACTGGCCAGCACTATACTGTGGGTAGTGTTAACCAGCACAATGGGTCGCAGCCACCATCCAGTGAGGACTAGCAGCAACACATGGTCTTACATGTTTGAAAACAGGATGCCTGAATGGAAACAGCTTAAGAACACGCTCACTGGGGTGCTAAGGAAACACGTGAGGGAAAACAAAACTGGTATTCTCAAACAATATTCAGCTGGGCTTAATTTACGCTATTCACAGATTAGTGAACTAAAAGCAAAACAGGAGATTTTCATAGGAGGAAGAAATTTAATTTAAAGCTTTTTACAGTAAGACAGACAGAAATAGTAAGCTGTGATTTATTTACTGCTCTCCCACAAACACATTTGTTTGAAACGGAGAAACTCAAGTTGATGAAGCTCGAGTTACCTGTACATGAGGTAAGTAAGATCTGAACGATGTGTGCCATGGTAACCAGACGGAAGATGTGCAGGTCTCCAGTGCCCAGGCTGCTTCCTGAGAAGTCCTGACACTGCAGAGCCGGGAACGCGAGCACCAGGCCCACCTAGACACCAAACAGAACATCAGCCCAGTCCTCTCCTCATGGCCACACACTTCCCAGCTTAGCCCTCCACTTAAACTTAAAAGGGAGGAAGGACACCATCTGAAAGCCCACGAGGACTGCTCAGTGAGCTGACTGGAGCTGAAAGGCCCGAGGGGCCAGTTACTGTTATTTCATTTATCCAGTGGATTCCCCTATGAACAGACTGCTGGTAATGATAAAAAATAGAAAAATAGTATTTTCATTTCTTAACATTTATTGTTTGTGTATGCATCCAAGAGTGTGGAGATCATAAGACATGACCTCCGTGTTTGAGTTGTGGTGAACACATGCCAAATAAAACATGCAAGGTAGTATTATTCAGTCATTAAGAATGAAGTGACGCTGGGCAGTGGTGAACACCTTTAATCCCAGCACTTGGGAGGCAGAGACATGTAGATCTCAAGTGAGTTCTAAGCCAGCCTGGTCTACAAAGCGAGTTCCAGGGCAGCCAGTACTACACAGAGAAACCCTGTCTTGAAAAACAAAAACAAACAAAAAGTATGGAGTGATGTTGTGTACAAAGAAAGGGACTAAATGAGGTATGTGAAACCAGAAAGAAAAATACAGGATGTGTAGCATGTTTTCTTTCATCTGTGGTATCTAGATTAAAAAAAAAAAATAAAAAGGAGAAGAGGGGTCCAGAAAGTAGGAGGGACGAGGGGGAGAGGTGAATATGATCAAAATATGTGATATATATATATATATATATACACACACACACACCATAGGGAAAGCTACTGTTTTGTATAAGGAACATACCCTAATTTAAAAAGTACAAAAAGGGAGGGAGGCAGTCTGTCACTGACTATTGTGACTGCAGGGCTGGATCTGCTCAGACTCCCTGAAATGCACAAACCACTGAATGGATTGTGCATAGATGTCAGCATCACTTACACGGCCACTGCTACTTCTTACCTCCTAGTGGATTAAAAGCAGGCAGCTGTATTACAGATCTCAGGCACAAAGCCAAATAGGAGAGGACGCACACTCAGACACCTGGACCTAGGCTCCTCAAAACCTAACTAGACCAGATGTACTGACAACCGCGATGACAACGCCTCCCAAGGGCGGTGAAGAGCACGCAGAGCAAACTTAAACACCCACCAGTAAATGAAACATGTCGATGTCTAATATGCACGGGAGGTCTTCATAGCTGTCATTAGGCACCAAGGCTAGAGATGGAAGAAGACACATTAGCACACTGCAGACACCAGCATCAGCACAGAAGAACACGCAGCAAACCCTTCACTGTGATGGAGACATTAGACTCCTACAGATAAAATTCCCAAGGACCAGAAGCTGCTGGAACATAGATGGTCACAGACACTGGAACACTCACATGCAAAGAGTTTACAGAAGTGTCCTTGCACCACGGGAAGTGACGCCACTGTCCAATGGGCTGCTGCAAATCGTGTCAGAGACCTCAGACAGTCGTCCTGAAAGAAAGAAGTCTTTACAGTTACCAGAGGAAAGAGCAGACCCTTTCTAAAAATATACTATGAAACAAACAAAAAGCAAGTCCCGCTAGCCCACAGACAACTTCTCTAGCATCTGCACAGAAACGGGCTTTACTGAGAGGCCTGAGTGCTCTTACCAGTCTACAAGGCAGAGGTCCAAATAGCGGCTTCTCTTCATCACTCAAAATTCTTTCTGAAGATTAAAAATGATTAAGAAGGTAAATTGAACGCCATGTATATTTTATTTTCTTAAAAGCTACTTTCTTTGCACATTTTTGAATACATTCTATTATTTCTGAAGAGAATGCAATTTTGTCAGGTTTTAGCATCATCTCCCCCCGCCCCCCTTCATACTGTTTCTATGTGTATCCCTGGCTGTACTAGAACTCGCTCTGTAGATCAGGCTGGCCTTGAATGCAGAGATCACCCTGTCTCTACCTCCTGAGTGCTGGGATTAAAGGTACCACTATGCCCAGCAAGATTTTTACCATCTTTAAGTCATTTTACAAGAATTCACTTTGGATGAAAGAAAAAAAATAACTTGTCCCATAGATCAGGCTGGCTTCGAACTCAGATCCACCTGCCTCTGCCTCCCGAGTGCTGGGATTAAACCGTATGCCACCATGCCCAGTGTGTTTGCTGTTCTTGCAGAGGACTTGGGTTTGGTTCCCAGCACCCACTTGGTAGCTCACAACTATCTGTAATTCTAGTTTCAGGGGATCCGATGCCCAATTCTGGCCTTTTCAGGTACTAGGTTCACACACAGTACACAGACGCACATGCAGGCAAACATTTGTACACATAAAATTAAGAAATAACCCATCGGGTCCCTCAACTCATAACCATCATCTCATCTGTTTTCTGTTGCTGTACTTATTTATATTGTCAAACAGACCAGCATTTTGCTGGTTTACAACTCTTTCCTGTTTTCTTTTTATTACTTTTTTGTACTTCTTTACACTAAAAATTCATTAAAAATGTCTACGAATGAGTGTCTGCCTGCACGCCTATCTGTGCACCACACTAGTACCTGATGTTCTAAAGGCCGGCTCTTCTAAGCACTGTTCTTTTTGGTTTGTTTGTTCCTCCCTTCCTTTTCTCATTTTTTTTTAAAAGATTTATTTATTTATTATGTATACAACATTCTGCCTCGATGTATGCCCGCACGCCAGAGCAGGGCACCAGATGTCAGTACAGATGGTTGTGAGCCACCATGTGGTTGCTGGGAATTGAACTCAGGACCTCTGGAAGAGCAGCCAGTGCTCTTAACCTCTGAGCCATCTCTCCAGCCCATCATTTTTTTTTTTTTTTAAATAAAAAGACAGGGTTTCTGGGTGCAGCGCTGGTTGTCCTGGACCTTAAACTCATAGAGACCTACACTGCCTCTGCCTCCTAAGTGCTGAGATTAATGGTGTGCACCACCACTACCTGGCTGTTTTCGTTTTTTTCTGGCAGGGGTCTCACTTTGAAGTCCTGGCTGTCCTGGAACTCTACAAACCAGGGTGGCTTCAAACTCACAGAGACCTGCCTACCTCAGCCTCGGGATTAAGGAGCGTGTCAGCACACCCAGCTTCTAAACACGTTTCTAAGCCACAGCTTTGTGACTGGAGTGTCTCACCTATGCTCTGGATGGTGTACGCACAGCTCCCCCAGCACATGATGGGCACGCGGGGGTCCTCTTCATTGGGATGAATCTTCAGCCCCACCTTGTACGTAGCCGTTGCAAATGTTGTGAGCATTTCTTTTATGCTATCAGAATACGGGTTCCTGTGTAAACACATAGGTTTAGTTCAAAAGTTGCACACATGGATAGAATTGCTCTGTCCTGTGCGGCAATCAAACCAATTAACATATCCAGAGAGGGCTGTATGCCATTGTGTTGACTGAGGGATTATGTTCTGGGCATGAGCAGAGGAAAGGCACAGGACTGAAGGGGCAAGCAGGTCCACCTGCTGTCTGCACCATGGAACTGCTGACTGAGCCTCAGGCAAGCTCCCAGCCGCAGACAACTAGAGTCTCCAGAACTGAACCCTGGAGGTACGCTGTTCTCACACTGAAGTCAGTGAGTCCCTGACCTTGCTGTGAGACTCAGCAAGCTCTGACTGGCTCAGCAGGGCTGAGCGGCTAGTCCACGGCTTCCTGTTAAACAGCTACCCAAGGTCAAGGCAGATGGAAGGAAAGGTCCTAATGCTCACTTAAGTTAGCAAGCAGAAACTAAACGTGGACTGGGAGATGGCTTAGTGTGTGAGTGCAGCTTTGGGTTCAATTCGCAGCATGGATGGGTGGGTGGGCAGAGGAAGCCAGGCCAGAACACCTGCTGAGACCATGAGGAGACTAAGAAGGGCCAAGAGAGAAACTCAAGACACCATACAATGGCTCAGCAGTGAAAGACACAGAAGGAAGGGTTACAAAAACTGCCCAATGACTAAGAAGTCACATAAAAGGAAGGGATATCAGAAGGACATTTTAAACATCTCAGACAAGAAAAGATGTCGAGAGTTCAAACTAGTGGCAAGGAACAGGAGTTCAAAATGTCATTTTTTTTCTCAACAGATACACAGAATCCCATGTGGTAGTGCATGACCAGTCCCAAAGGGGAGGTGCCACTATGAGTATGTAACCAGCCAGGGCTACCCAGTGAGACCCCGTCTCAAAAACAACAAACAAACAAAACAAAACAAAACAAACCCCAAAAAACAGGGATAAAAAGATGGCTCAGAGGTTAAGAGCACTGACTGTTCTTCCAGAGGTCCTGAGTTCAATTTCCAGCAACCATAAGGTGGCTTACAACTGTCTATAATGAGAACTGCTGCCCTCTTCTGGTCTGCAGGGATGCGTGCAGACAGAACTGTCTACTTGATAAAATCTCAAACAACAAAACAAACACACACACAGCCAAGGACAACTGCCAGGACTGCTGTGCCCCGGCCTCACCACGCTGAAGACTGAGGGCGTGTGTTGGAGCAAGGCCTCTGGGACAGAAGGTACCTGACAGGTCTGAGGGCATGGAAAAGCAAATGCCAGGCCTGGGTCAGAATCACAGCACCACCCAGAAACAGCCATACTCTGCAGGGCAGCAAGCTTAGGAAGACAAGGAGCCACAGCTGCAGGAGAGGCCGGTTGCTACAGGCTGAAGGTCCTTCCAACACATAGAGCAGTACTCAACAGGTAACGCAGAGGCTGACCACTGATTTAACCCCTCCCCACATGATCTTATCTGACAATAAGGTATTACTGAATTCCGAACATGGAATAGGGCTGGAGATACAGCTCAGAGGTAGGGCACATGCCTGGTATTCATAGGGCCCTGAGTTCAGTATTCAGCACCGGGTCATAGAAAGGGCAGAAGGAAGGTTATGGATGGACATCAGTACTGGAAAAGACAAACCCAGGACTCGGGGAAGCACAGAAGCAGAGGCTCTGAGCCTCTCCACATCAGGCCTTCCGGGTCTGTTTGCTGGGTCACTCAGGACACGACAGGCACAGACCCCAAAAGGCCTTACATTGTTTCATCTCGCCCTTACAACCTGAACTCCCTCCCATCAGGGATGAGGGAGTGGGGCACACAGAGGTTAAGGAACAGCTCAGTTACACAGAATGAGCAGTGGCTCCTGGGTACAACAAAGCAGGAGTCTGGGTGACTAAGAGAAAGGTGGAGATCAAAACGAGGCCTAAGCCCTGGTGGAGCTGGGTGGCCTGGGTTAAGATGCCGTGATGATGTCAGGGACACAGCGGCAGTTGACACTGTGGAGCAGCAGGCGCTGATCAGGGTGAAACCTCGACCTCAGAGGCTCTCATTAATGCTGCAGCACTTCAACTCAGTTCCTCACTCTGGGGTGGCCCCAACCGTAAAATTATTTCCTTGCTACTTCATAACTAATTTTGCAACTGTTACGACTCATAATGTAAACATCCAATATACAGGATATCTATACTCATCCCCTGTGAAAGGTCATTTGATCCCTCAAGGGGTCACGTGCAGCTTTGTTAGTCGGCTACAATGAACAACACGCAGCACGTGAACTTCAGGATTCAACATTCCACCCTCAGGCCCGCCAAGACACGCTCCACCAACAGCTCGCTTAACTTTTCAAGGGCTAGACTGAAAGGGAAGGGTATCGTATACTCACTTAGGCTGAAAACCAGGCCTGAAGCCTTCCGGGACCTGCATTCCACTCATGTCTCCTACATTCTCTGAAGGAGCGTCTGTAGAAATAGGCATTTTATATAGTTATTCAGCAGAACACAATCTTTATGTATTTCTGCCACGTAGGCAAACAAACAAATAAAAACCTGAAAGAAATTCCAATGACTACAAACTGCCAAAGCGTCCGCACAAAGCACGAGAGCAGCGTGGCTGACCTGCGTTATCTACATACAGTTGCTCATACTGACGTCACAGAACAAAGCCAAGAGGATGGCGTTCTACATGTGTGAAGACTACCACAGACTCCTGCCCATGACACTTTCCTACAGCACAGAGAGCAGAGCAGGGCCTACAAAACGCTGCTCCTGCCAACGGGAACTAACACTGGTCCTTCACCACTCAGTCTGTCACGGCCAAGAGAGAAATGCTATTATAAACATGAGCTGTGTGTTCTCAGAGAAAGGGGAGTCACGTGTACTCTACTGCAACACAGACGAGTGGAACGAATCAGGTTACTCATTTTTACTGTTCTCTTGAGCCTGGGTGAGCCATGTAGCCCAGGATAGCCTTTTATAATCTTCCTGTCTGTTTCCCCAGTGCCAAGATCACAGATGTGTTATACCATAACTAGCTTACATTAAATTTTAAGATAGAAGGTTTCATTTGTAAATATATAAAGAGATTTTATTATTTATTTATATACTTTATTTTTGTTTTTTTGAGATAGGGTCTCAGTATGTCACTCTGCCCAATCTTAAACTCACAGAGACCTGCCAGACTCTGCCTCTCCAGTGCTGGGAATGAAGGCATGCGTTAATTATGCCCAGCCTTATTTATATTTTTTAAAACATTTATTTTTATTTTATATGTATGAGTGTTTTGCCTACAAGTAAATTTGTGCACCATCTGTGTCTGGTGCCCACTGACATCAGAAGCGTGTGTTAGATTCCCTAGAAATTACAAACAGCCACCATGTAGGTGCTGGTAATTGAACATAGATGTTTTAAGCAAGCAAGCAGTGCTCTTAACCACCAAGCCATCTCTCCAGCTGTTATTACATATATTTTTAAGATTTTTATTTTATTTCTCTCTGTGTATGTCTATGAGTGAAGGCAGGTGTGTATGTAGGTACCAGAGGCTAGCAGAGGGTGTTGGAGGCCCTGGAGTTAGAGGCAGCTACAAACCTGTGATGTAGGTGCTAGGAACCGAACTCAGGTCCTTTGCCAGAGCAGCAAGTGCTCTGAATCACTGAGCCATTTCTCCAGACTCTCGTTTTAAAAACAATTTTGTTTGGAGACACATTTTCCAACCAACTTATACTTTAGAGGAAAAAGAAAACAGGTCACCAGGGCTGGTGAGAGGGCCCAGTGAGTTGGGTCCCTGTAGGCCACATGGTAGGAGAGAAGCAACTCCCAAAAGTTTCTTCTGACCTCCATATATACACCACGGCATGGGTATGCACGAGCATGAACACACACACACACACACACACGTTTCCAGCACTTACCAGGGGCACTTTCTTCTTTCCTAAGCATCTGCAATGCTTTTATCTGCTGAGATATTGTTCTAATCCACTGTGTCAGATCTGGTTGGTCTGAAAAATTTAACCTCCTAGAAGAGATTACAGAGAGCACTTAATGCTTTATTGATTAGTTTAATTAAGATACAAAAGCTGTCCAGTGGTGATGGCAGGTGAATCTCAAAAAACAAAGCAAATGAAAGAAAGAAAAAGTTTAAAAGCTTTCCTGAATAATATATGCATTTTAGACACATTTCAAATATTTGAGAGTCAAGCTTATGGGGCAGGTGAGATGGCTCAGGGGTTAATCAAAAGCAGTGGCCGTTCTTACAGAAGACCTGGGTTTGATTCCCAGCACCCTTATGGTGGCTCACAACCACCCATCATTCCAGAGGACTCGATACTCTCTTCTGGCCTTTGTGGGTACCAAGCTCACCTGGGGTACATAGACACTCATGCATGCATGACACCCATACACACAAAATAAACCCCAAAAGTTAGACCAGGGAAAATTTGTTGTATTAAAAACAAAAAAATCTGGGTCTAGCAAGATGGTTGAGCCAGTAAGGGGCTTGCTGCTAAGCTGACAACCGAGTTCAATTCCCAGAATCCACAGGGTGACAGACTCCCAGAAGTTGTCCTTTGACTTTCACATGATTGACTGGGGATGCCTACATGTGTGAGATTATGGGTTTAATGCGAGCAATGAAAGCAAAAATTTCAGGAGAGATACTGGCCAACAGAAATGAAATTATATTTTGGTCAGTGATGATAACACTGAAAGTGTTGCTTATTTTTAGTACTGGAATATGACAGAATGTCTTTAACCACAAACGTTCATCACATGCTTAGTGACAAACTTAGCAAAGCTCTTACTGTAGGATGCTCACAGCCTCCCATCTGATCCTCCAAATGCTTCTAGGTATGACTGTGCCCATGTTAGACACAAGGACTTAGGTCCTGAGGGGGCAGAGCTGACATGTGGACTCAACTGTGTCAGATTCCAAAGACTGTTCTACAACATTCTTCAGTTATGGCTATGCCGTCATTAACAACTATAAGAAAGATCACAGGTAAAACCAACCAATGGAATTTCTCCTCACACGAAGCTGATACTTTCTCAAATACAGGGGTATGTTTTTTATAAAGACAGTCAGTTTCTGAGTCCCCAAACTAAAGAGAAAGACAATCTCTGCTCTAAACCGAATCCAGCCGGGCGATGGTGGCGCACGCCTTTAATCCCAG
>NC_022028.1:3525149-3528962 GCF_000317375.1 Microtus ochrogaster | reverse complement strand
AGTTATTTTTTAAAGATTTACTTGGACCCAGGTCCTCTGGAGAGCAGGAGTGTTCTTAAGGCTTGGCCATCTCTCCAGAGCTTATTCACTTTTAATTTTATTCACTGTGTATGGTGTGTGTGCCCTGTATGCCATGGAAACATGGGGAGCAGAAGACAGGTTTTTGTTTTTGTTTTTTTAATTTTGGTAGACAGAGTCTTACTGTGCATCCGGGACTAGAACTCAGAACTCTACCTGCTTCTCAAATGCTGGGACGAAAGGTGTGCACTACCACACCCAACAGTAGATGAGTACCTTTGGGAAGAACGAGGGAACATCTTTAAAGTAAGACTTCTAGAAACAAAGGAATTCCAGGTTTTCAGGAATAAACAAAGTTTACATCTTCTGGAGCACTTGTGAGGAAATAAAAAAAGTTATATTTTGGCTTGTTCCCGTTTACAGCTCACAACCAAGCTCCACAGATCAGCTCACAGAAGAGATGACTGCACAACATGTTTAAAAGGTTATCTGGGTCGCATTACACCCAGAGCTGAGTCTCCCTCCTCCATCACCTACAAAGCCAGTCTCTGAGGCAGCACAGTGCTGGGAAGAGCTCACCTGCCGAAAGCAGTCCTGGGTGGAAGCAGCAGGGGGATCACGGTGTTGCTCAGGCACTCGCAGAGGGGGCAGAGGAACTCGCCGTTCTCTACGTCATAGCTAGTGTGCAAGCGCAGTCGCTGCTGCCTTCGCTGCTCTTTAGCTTGAACGGAATCAAAATACCTTCACAATTAGAGAACAGGGGTGTCAAAATCCACGGCCTTTTGTCAGCAGGAGGTGCAAGCATCAACATCCTAAGTCATTTTTCTCACAAACAATTAAAAACTTGACTGAACTGTCCTAAACACAGGCAGTATGACTTCTGAATCACTTTACTCTTCAAGGTGGATTTGGAGTCCTAACACAGAAACGTTGTAAACAACAACAAAACCTGACTGATCTAATAAGCATTTCAAGAGAGGAAAGAGTAGTCACTTCCGTTGCTCACTGTCTGTCTGGTGGTCACTAGTCTGGGGCGGCCACACTAAGAGTAAGCACAGTGCTGGAGGGCACATGAAGCACCAGGGCAGAGCAAGGAGAGGAGTCCCCCTCTTGGCAGAGTCGCTACAGACTCGGGAGCCACAAAGCATGCACTAACAACTGTGCGATTCAGAGCTGTTCACCTTGGACCCGAAGAAAGAATGCATTACTCGTATAGCCTATATGATAAAGAGTTCACCCTACTGTACCAAATCTTTCTGTCCTTCCATCTTGTTACCTAATGGAGAGCTGGTCTCTTCTCTGGAGGGATGATGTAGATCTGATACAAAGTTATACTAAAATGTACCTGTCACTCTCAAGTTTCTTACTATGTCTTTACATCCATTACAAAGCAAGTACTTATTTATTAGGCAAACACATAGAAGTTTGCTAGTATCTTCAGTTCTTATCCCCACCCCTAGAATGAAATTTCCTTTGCTTTAAAAGTTAACTCTGAGCCTTCAGATGGCTTCTCTTGAGTAATATAAGAATATATAAGAATATAAATTACCTTTGCCAACAATGGGCATGCATAACGTGTCCACAGCTACCAGTGTGTGTTCCGCAAGACAGATCAGGGTGCATGAATAATGGATCATATTTTTCTGCATTACAAAACAAAGATATAAAAAACAAAATAAAACTCTAAGCATTTAACTTTTCTATAATCAACGTGGACCCTTAGGTTTGTGAAGACCTGGGTGAGGAAGTGCTAATTTACTCTGACTTTAGATAGCACCAATCTAGGCAAGACTCTGGTAACTAAAAATCGAGAATCTTGTAATTCTCAATGCCCGTGGAAGACAACAGCCCTGACTGTGATGTGAGGTTGAAAGTGCATTAGATAACTGGCCCTCCACACCACAAGCCCTGTGTCTGTGGTGTCCATAGAAGGTGGACCAAAACGTGCAGGGAACCCTCCACACCACAAGCTGTGTCTGTGGTGTTCACAGAAGGCAGACCAAAACGTCCAGGGAACCCTCCACAGGAGCTCACATACCCTCCTTATGTCCGTCATCTCTCGTTACACACCATCGAAACTGTAATCTAGAGATCAAGTACTAGAAGATTCACCAAGACTGCATGCAAATCCTATGCAGTTGAGCAGGGTTTCCCCTCCTCAGTGCTATGGACGAAAGCCAGACCCGCACTCCCAGCAAGCAAGTGTTCAGCCCCTCAGCTCCCTCCCTAGCACTATACCATCTTATATAGGGACTTGAGCACCTAGGTAATAAAGGATCATGAAGCTTTGGTTGCTGAGAGACTCCAGTTCCCCATCATGCCTCATGCCCTGAGCTCAGAGAAGAAATTCTGAGGGATGTGTTAAGACACAGTCTCATACTATAGGCCTGTCTGGCCTTGAACTCAGAGCTATCCTCTGGCCTCAGCCTCTGAGTACAGGGATCACAGATGTGAATCATGAAGCCTGGCATGGAGGCTGCTTGTATTTTGTCAGTGAAACTGGGTTAAAATAGAATAAAAAGCTAGAACTTACCTGGATCCTGAATGAATTTAGTTCTGTCTTTTGACAGCACAGTTGATCTCTGAACAAACGCTGCCAAGACCATTGCCTTGCTTTCCATAGTAACTTCTTGCTCCTCTTGGCACAATATGCAGGTGACCAACTGTCTCTGTTCAGGAACCTGTGTCTGTGCTGGGCCCAATGCTGTGAGTGCTGTATCTGAAACCAGAGGGCTGCAATAAAAAGGTTATAAGGACACTGAGTGAGTTGAAGCAGTTTCTCTGTAATCATTAGTGACAGATTCCGGGCAGACACATGTTGAACCCATGACTTTTATAACACTAAGTAGTAAGAGTCTTTCATGTGCTTCAACAAGACCTCTAATCTTAGAGCCATCTGCCTGCAGCACATACCAGTGTTCAATCTTTCATGAACATACTCTAGGTAGATACACACATTACCCAGAGTTAGAGATTTCTTTGTGTGCATATGCATATGTGTGTGGGGGCCGCAGGTCAACCCCAGGTGGCAGGACCTCTCACTGGCCTGGGGTTTGCTGACAAGGTTAGGCTGCCTGGCCATCGCCTCCAGGAACAGCCCATTTCTACCTCCCCAGCACTGGAATTACAAAACCATGTGCCAGCTTTAGCTCTGGGAGAAAACTCAGATCCGTGTTTGTTTGGTACCCAGTTACTGGCTAATCTTGGGCTATTTCTGTTTCTAGAAGTGAACGTCTTTTAATGGAGACTACCACTTCTACTCAATTACAACAGGATTAAAAGCATACCAAACAACTAATGATCGAGTCTTAAGTCATTATTTTGTTTACCCGCTGTCAAGAGCAGCAGAGGCAGAGGCGTCCAGCTCTGTTGTCTGCTGGAAGAGCTCTTTGTTCTCGTCAATAAAGTTCCGCTGCATCGCAGACATTTGGGCCATGACCTTCTCCCGGCGCAGTCTAGCAATCTCTGCTTTCCTTTTCCTCTCTGCTTTGTCTCTCGAGCTCTGGAAAGATGCTCAGTTAGTCTGTTAGAGATTACAGTCTTTCCCCTAAGCAAAGCATCTGTACTTTAGTAAGAGCCACTCCATCATCTTCTTATTTAAATGCAAGAATCGATCTAAGGTACTCAGGGAAAGGACAAACTAGAATATTGCTACAGGTTATAATATATGCATCTTTTGGAATTTAACTTTCATAAATGGTATCAACTACTGCCTTATTGCAGAGAAATCTAATTTTTTCATACTAACCTGCTTAACCTGCTGAAGTTTTTTTTTAATGTTTTTTTTTTTTTTTT
>NC_022028.1:3521458-3524953 GCF_000317375.1 Microtus ochrogaster | reverse complement strand
TTTTTTTTTTTGAGACACGGTTTCAATATGTTTCAGCTTTGGCTGGTCTGGAATGAGTTACATACACTAGAATAGCCTCGAGCTCAGCGATTCCCCTGCTTCTGCTTCCTGAGTGCTGGGGCTAATGGGATATGCTGGCATGCCTGGCTCTAACTTGCTTTTTTGGTTGTTTTTTTCAAGATTGGGTTTCTCTGTATATCCTTGGTTGTCCTGGAACTCGCTCTGTAGACCAAGCTGGCCTAGAACTCAGAGATCCACCTGTCTTTGCCTCCCAAGTGCTGGGATTAAAGGTGTGCGTCATCACCGCCTGGCTTAGCTTCTTTTTACTACCTCTTCCATTATGGTTCCTTCTGTCTCTGCCACAGGACTGGTGGATGAACTCTCTCTTATCTTCTTAATTGCATTAAACATCTGAAAAAAAACAAACCCTCTATTATCCTGAAGAGACATTATTACAAATAACAAGTATTTAATGTTTCTCACAAGCCGCAAAGCAATGTGGAAATGTTACCTTTAACAACCACCTAATCATGTCTTTGTGGGCTTCCAGGGAGGGAGCATTCTGCAACGTCTCCAGCATAGCTAGGATGCTTGGGGAGTTATTTGGTGCATCACCAGGTCCTGAGAAAAAGAAACAGAAGGCACAAAACCAGCTCATACTTGACAGCTCTCACTCCTGCAGAAGAGAATGTGACTACCACACTGCTGCCTGTCCTTTAACACACTCACACTGACTGTGCGTGTCTGTGAGTGCACATGGAAAAACCAGAGGCCAGCTGCTTTGCTGTTGCTCTTTATCCTGGGCCTGGAGTTCAGTGATTGGCTAGACTAGCTAGCTACCCAGTCCCTGGGATCCACCCTCTGGAAACTGACACCTTATAGCAATGAGAGAATTAATGGATTCAGAGAGATTTTTTGTATGGTTATTGGAAAACACAAGCATCACAGCCAAAGGAGGCAGAAGGAAGGATGTGAACTCATGGGGAAAACGGCAGTAGACAGAATGCAGAAGGGCTGGCACCTATGAAAAGCAAAGCATATATGCAGTGGGCAGAGGCAGCTTCTCCCTCTGCTCTTATGCATGCATGGGAGCAAAGAAAGAAACCAGACGTGTCATGACAAACAGGACTGGCTGTGCCTTCATCTACTGCTCTTTCAGCCAACAACTGCGACTCTGAAGTTAACAGGTTTGCTTCTCTCCCAGCTGCTCATGCTGCAGCCTGGTGGGAATTCTGTGCCCATACACAATGGCTCTGATGCTCTTACTAAATCTCTATCATTCTAGCTATAATACAGCTTGAGATCAAAGGCTGGGATGAAAACCTGATAGCACAAAGAGGATGAGTAGCAACTGCTAACCTCTCTCCTTGCTGGACGCTGCCAAAACAAAAAAGCCACTCCGTTCCAAATCCCTCCCCCATTACTCCTGGTGCATCTCTCTGTCTCTTCCAGATACCCTCTGATGCTCTAGGGTTACTTTCTATCAACTAGTTGCTAATTCAGACTCCTGACCCAAAGTTAATTTTATTTAATTAATGCAAATGCTAACTCGGGGTTCACTGTGTGATCAAATATCCCCCAACATAGGACTACTTCTTGGTTCTTCCTACCCCTTTCTTGCAGAGCAATAAAACATTCTCACCATCATTTAAAAGAAAGAAGTTACAGAAATAGTCCTTTCAACCCAGAACTCCTACATTCCCATCCCAGCACCATGAGTTCACCCATAAACACCCTAGTAAATGGCTGATGATGAGCTAGGCAGGAAAGGCACAAGTTGAGCCTGATCATCTTTGGGAGCAAAGAGAAACACAGGAACTGAATGTGTGGGCTACCATGGGCAGAAAATGGCACAATCTGATCCAAAAACCATGACCGACTATATACAATCCACAAGATAGATTTTTAAAAATCCTCAACAATACAGATTCATAGTTGCAACCTACAAGAGTAACAGAATGAGTGCTTATTCTAAAAATGTATTTTCAAGTATTGGCCAAGCAGTGGAGGTGCACGCCTTTAATCTCAGCATTTGGGAGGCAGAGGCTGGCAGATCTCTGAGTTTGAGGCCAGCCTGATCTACAGGATAGCCAAGAAACCCTGTTTAGGGGAGGAAGATGGGAAGAAAAGAATGAAGTATTGCCAGGTGTGGTGGCACACACCTTTAATCCCAGCACTTGGGATTAAAGCACTCTGTGCTTTGAGGCCAGCCTGGTCTACATAGCAAGTTCCAGAATAGCTAGGACAAACTACAAAGCCTATCTTAAAAAAAAAAAAAAAAAAACAACAAACTAAACAAATGAACTATTAAACCAGGCACAGTGGTACACTCTATTAACGGCAGCACTCAGGATGCAAAAGCAGGTGGGTCTCTGTGAGTCTGCGGTCAGCCTGGACCACACAGTCAGCCCAATCAGCCGGATCTATACAAAACCAGTCAGGCTTACATAGTGGGCCTCTGCCTCAATAAATAAATAAATACACATAAAAACAAATATACCAAGTATTAAGTGGTGAAGTCCAGGGGTATGTATATGGGTGTTACTACACAAGTCCTTCAGCTTCTATTATATGTGTGTGTATGGATATCACACCACAGCTAACATGTAAACATATACATCTTGAAAAAAACCTGTTAGTGTATGTATGTGTTACTGAGGCTTGAACTCAGGATTGCTGGAAAAATTTTAAAACAAAAAGTCACAAAAGAACATTTCCCTGGCCTTTTAAAAAGTCACATAATTCAAAAATAAGCAGCAACAACAAAAAAATCAAATTACTTTATATAAAGCTAAAATCCAATCCCCTTCAGCAAACCTTTCAATCTTGAACATTGTAGAAACTGCCATCCCCCCATGTTTTTGTAAGCTAATAGCAATAACATAAAGATGAAATGCTGTTTCTCCTAGAGGTAATTATATCTGTGACACCAATTTCATATAGGGACTACACAGTAAATGACTCCTCTGGCAGCCTCTGTATCAAGTTCATGTGAGCCTCAGAAGGCTGAGCAGTGAACGTCACACGTTTTCAAGTTAATAACTCTGTGAATTAACATCTGGGAACTCTAGCATGCACAGACCCCAAGTATTTTTGTTAGGATCTAGTGACACCACCATCCAGATGTGGTATCTCTAGTGCACAGTCCCAAAGAGTTCTTTCCACCGGGATCTAATACAGTATCATTTCACAGACGGACAAGGCAGCCCCCGACATCTCAACTCAGTACAAGCCATTTGGAGCAGTTATGAGCCACCAGGAGAACGCAGGGGGAACAGGGCGGCCACACGTACTCGAGATCTTCTGAGTGAAGGTGAACGTCTCCACGTGCCCTTCCACGGCGTTCTCCAGGTGCTGCTTTTCCTCTTGGAGGGCCATCCCAATCAGATGCAGCACCTGAAGCACAAATGCTCATGTTTAGAAAATAAAAAATCCAAAACACAAATATTTAAAAAAGGATAAAAATATTTACTGTTGAAAAATGGCAAACCAGCC
>NC_022028.1:3465180-3521240 GCF_000317375.1 Microtus ochrogaster | reverse complement strand
GCAAAGAAAAACAAAATTTCCCATTTCAGCTGGGAAGAGATAAAGTGTGATTTTTTTTTTTTTTTTTTTTTTTGAGACAGGGTTTCTCTGTAGCTTTTGGAGCCTGTCCTGGAACTAGGAACTAGGTCTTGCAGACCAGGCTGGCCTTGAACTCACAGATCCGCCTGCCCCCCACCCCCATGCTGGGATTAAAGGTGTAAATGAGTAAAGTGACAGTTGCTCATTGAGCGTGTGTGGGTCAGCTAAAGCAGAGCTGGCTCTGCACGGGCCACCTTAGTTACAGGAACCTAAGGATCCACGCCCAGTGCCTTTATCTGTGCACTACGGATGCTGACAAGCTAAAAGGTTCCTGAAATGAGTGACGTGTGACAGCGTCTACACGCTGTCGTGTCCCAGACTGTGCAAAAGGTGGGATCAGGAGACTGAGACAGGCTGGCTAATGGGACCCAGTTAACCATAACCACCCAGTATAAAAGTACCAGCAGGCACAGAGTTCATCAGAGACAAGAGGAAGGTAATAAAACATCACATGGTCCTCATTTTTCTCTTTATTGAGGCGGACTGTTCTTTAGCTACAGAAAACTCAAATACATAGACCTACCCTTTGTAGCATAGACTCCGACCAGGCAGATCCATGGTGCTCTATAGCCCACCGCAGTATTGTTCCCATGATGTATAACATGACATCAGACTGTAAAAGGTTAACCAGACTTGCAAATAAGGGGCAGAATGGAGGCAAAGCCGGAGGAGGAAGTGCTAGGAACAAAGTAGAACATGTTTAAAGGAACCATTTCTCACTAGGTAGCCCTGGCTGTCCTGACACCCAGAGAGTCTCCGTGCTTCGGCCTGCTCTGCATGGGACAGAGGTGTGAGTACCCCCCCGCACCTCGTTTGTTAGGTACTTTTGATGGGCTCCATTATGGGACGTTTACTACCAAGTATCTTTTAGCTGTATTCTCAACGTTAGCCAAATGCACAAGGATAGCCATATATTAAAAAAAGAAAGAAAAACATAACCCCAGCTGTACACAGAGTTCTCTTATATCCAGCAATGCCTTAAGAGCTCCATAAAACCGCTGACTACACAGTGACCTGGCACAGACTCCCATCTTTATTGGTGCGTGTGTTCACGTATGTGGAGGCCAGAGGTTGAAGTGGGTTGTTTTCCTTGATTACTTTGTGAAATGTTATACATCACGGCAGGATCTATTGATGTCTGGCTAGTCTAGCTAGATGATTTGCTCTGGGGCATCCCGTCTTTGTTGGCCTCCTGCTTGCTGAGATGTAAGGTGGACCACCAAAATCTACTCAGTTTTCTTCCTTCTTATTTATTTTTTATGTGCATTTGTGTTTTGCTTGCTTGTTTTGTAGGTCTGTGTGAGGGTGTTTGTTGGTTCCTCTGGTTACAGACAGTTGTGAGCTGCCATGTGGGTGCTGGGAATTGAACCAGGGTCCTCTAGAAGAATAGCCAATGTGCTTAACCTCTGAGCCGTCTCTCCAGCCCCATTCCCCCATGTCTATTTTTGTCTTCTGGAGAGCTGAACTCTGGTCTTTAAGCTTGTGCAGTAAATGCATGGCCTGCTGACTCATGTGCTGTGCTCATGGGTCATCTTTCCTTCCTGTCTGAGATGGCTGGGAGGCAGGAAAGCAGTCAAGGGACTGAACTGAAGAGGGCTAAAAAACTTCCCTACCCTGAAACCCTTCTCAAAACACAAGAAGCACCACGCGGAACAAAAGGAGTGGAGGAAGGACTGAGGCATCTGCAGGCATATGGGGTATACCAGGCCAACTCAGTCATTTCCGGATGTCTGGGGAGGGAGTACCATCTTAACACTACTGCACTCATTTTTCCTCAGAACACGAGAAAGGTCACACGAAAGCTTATTCTTACATCTCCCTCCCTGCCAAGGGTGATCACTGTGGCCAACAGAAAACAATGTTTTGTTAGTGAGAGACTGATGTGAACTTTTGGAAATAAGATTAAATACCTGTATCTTCCCTGTTTTGTCTTTTCAGTTTCCTTTGGGCTTCTTCTGCCTAATGAAAGACAGGGTAATAGGGATGAGAATTACAATACAGAATATTAGCATCTGTTTTCAAACCCCGTCCCTTGAAGGCTAGGGATCCACAGGTCAGGCTGGCCTGCATTCCAGGCAGGAGCTGCTGTGTGCTGACTGGGTAGATGGCTTCTACTTCCCCCACCACTCATGTATCACGGATAACTCTTTTTTTTTTTTTGGATTTTTCGAGACAGGGTTTCTCCGTAGCTTTTTGGTTCCTGTCTGGAACTAGCTCTTGTAGACCAGGCTGGCCTCGAACCCACAGAGATCCGCCTGCCTCTGCCTCCCGAGTGCTGGGATTAAAGGCGTGCGCCACCACCGCCCGGCCACGGATAACTCTTTTTGTCAGTTAAAAGAGTCCTCACACGTGTTCTTTAAGATGGGGGGAACAAGTACAAACTGGAAACTTAACTTAGGCTTGAATGCTATGAACTGTATGAGAACAAAATAAAAACTTCACAGTAATTTTGATTTTTAACACCATTTATTGAAAAAGTATGTTAAAAAAGAAGACTGCAAGCCAGTTGTGGTGACGCACGCCATGCCAGTAGGATTTGCTGAAGGAGGCAGAGGCAGGAGGACCACGAGTTTGAGTCCAGCCTGGGATACACATTAAAAAAAAAGTGCAAAAATGTCAGTTTTTGGAATGATTAGAAAAAACTGCGTAAAAGCCAAAATGCCTATCATATAGGACCAATTGTGAATATGTGTCAAATGGGCTAGACGATCCTGATATAAGCTGAAAATGTGTTTTCAGAAGTCGAGAACAATGAACTGGGGATGTACTTCAGTGGTAGAGAGCTTGTTAGCACATGCGAAATCCTGGGTTTGAGCCCAGCACAGACAGATGAATAAATAAGCAAATAAAGTCAGGTGTGTTAATCTTACTCACCTATACCCAGACAGCGTGGGGAAGACCTGACCATGTGAGCCTAGTAGCCCTGCTGCTTGTGGCTTTCTAGTGCATGGAAGGCAGCAGAAGCCTGCTGTTTATAAGGAAACCGGACCCAGCACTTCCTCCCACACTGAGCTCCCGCCTACCTTGGACTGCTCTGCCCTGGAGAAGTGATAGAAATACAGGTTGAACTCCCTGGCACACTCTGGCTTCAGCTCATACATGCCTCGTCCTGTCAGCCCAGGTTTCCTATGGGGGAAGAACATTATTAGCAAAGCCACACCTACCAGGAGCCTTGGATGTCCTAGTAAGACTGGAGCTCGCACATTTGCTTTTTTAGGGCGTCAAGCTGAAGCTGTTCTGTATCCAGCACCTCTGCTCTGAGCTGGTCCTAGCTACAGAAGTGATGTGGAGACGGCTCAAGTCCAACAGCACAGGCTTCAAAGCTGCAGCATTTCTAAGCCTCTGAACACCACTACGCACGGTGTTAATTTTTTTGTTTTAACATGCAATATGGTCTAAAAATTTTTATAGGACAAATTTCATTAAAACATCTGTGTGAAATAACACTCTACAGGAAGAACACTCAACAGGGAGAAAGTATTTGCCATATATTTAATATAGCGAGAATCAATGTTTCAATCATATATAAAAATGCTAAAACAGTAAGATGGGGATGGATGGCTGAGAAGGAAATTACACAAAGGTGTCACGGTCTACAAACAGTCAAGAAACACAAGATACTCTACCTCATTGGCTGCATAATGTAACTGGAAGCAAGGCAACAAGTCCAACCATTTACTATACAGAATTATAGAAGTGTACCAGGCTGGGGGAGGAGGCCAGCAAGTCCTAAGTTTAGTTCAAAGCAACACCATCTCCCTTCCTCCAACGTAAGTACATACACATTCAAGTGTTGACAAAGTGCAGGAGTGTAAACTGTTCATCAGGACATACACCTTGCTTTCCTTTCTTCAAAGAGATGCTCTGCTCGTCAAGATAAAGAAAGATGTCCACGATGCACACTACCTGCTTTGATACTAGGAACATCTGGGCAGTAAAGATCTTAGAGGAGGTAAGGAGACCCCTCTGCTGCTCTACTGGCCGAGCAAGGCCTGATCCTAAGAAACACCAATGAGAAGCCTAGTCCAGAATTAAAACTTGAAAAGGCCCGCCACTCTTGAAGTGACAGTTTCACCCTCTGTTTCATCAAAACAAACACATTAAAAAAGGTGATTACAGAGGCTGGAAAGACATCTCAGCGAGAAAAGGCATTTGCCCTCAAGCCTGACAGCCTGAGTTCTATCCCAGAAAAGCTTATCCTAGAAGAGAACTGACTTCCAAGCTGTTCTTTGACTTCTATTATGTGATGCTGAAGTAAACACAGGTGCACAAAAAATAAATAAATGTTAAAAAAATGAAAACTTCATAAAACATGACATAAACTCACTTGAAATGGGCAACGGTCTCAATGACGCTCTCCATGCCAGTCTCCTTGTTTTCCTGGAGAAGAAACAGCATGCTGGCAGATGGCTGGCAACTGCGGCACTCTGGGCAGTGGGCTAGCCTGGTCTAGCGTGAGTCCCCAACACCACCATCAGGGACCAAAGGTCAGGATGATGTGACTGAACAAGGCCAATCAAATCAATCAGGACCCAAACTGCAGAGCCCTGGGACTGTGTAAAATAAGTTCAAAGTTGACCTATTTCAACTCTGGCAGAACACACTGAAGAGGGGGCAAGAGATGGCTCAGCAGTTACGAGCATCTGTTGTTTTTCCAGAGGACCCATGCTAGGTGGTTCACAAGCATCCACCTCTAGGGGATCCAATACTTTCTTCTGGGCTCTTTGGGCACCTGCACTCACAGGTGGACACACCCACACACAGACACTCCCATAAAACTTGAAAACAAAGAGCAGCGTCAATGAAAATAAAGGCCTCTCAGCTATAGAAGCTGAAAGTCTGAAAAGCCCATGGCTGAAAATTAGGTGGCTGAAGACTAATGGCCCCGGGAGGAAAAACAATTCTAATTCAACCTAGGACTGTCCTTGTCCACATGACTTTAGTCACTTCAATGAGACGTGACTCTTCCACCAGGCTGTGGGGATGCACACTTTAATTCTAGCTCTGGGGAGGCAGAGGCCAGCCTGGGCCACACAAGGAAACTCTGCCTCAAAAAAACCAAAGTCAGGAAAACAAAACAAAACAAAACCAAAAACAAAAGACAAACAACTCTTCTGGGGCCTGAGAAAGAAAAAGCTCTGAGAAACTTGAGTCTACTCAACTCAAGTGAGCGGGGAGTTCACGTCTCCCTTAATACATCAATACATTAGATGGGAAGTATTACGTGTAACCATGGCAAGTTCTGAAAGACCGGAAAATGCCCTGCTCTAGTGGACAAAACAACGTAGCTCTAAGAAGCATATTCTTCAGTGTTCACTCTAACTCTGCTCTGCTTTCTGCTCAGGGTTCCCAATATTTTCCTTTTCAGTTACTTCTAGCAATTCCACTCACTGGAGTTACCCACATCTCAGAACTGTAGCTTGTAGGGCTGCGGGGAAGTGTACACGCCGTGGGTGGGGAAGCTGACTAGCTCTCTTTTAAAAACTGTGGCACTTACATCTTCAGGCAGAGACTTCACCAGTTCGCTGTGAGCCATAGGTTTGATGCTGAGCTGATGGATAATCTCCCGCTTGATTTCATCTGTGGCGCTCACCTGTCCAACCCCAGGACTAAATCTTTCTCCTGTCCAAAACAAAAAGGCAGATGGACACATTTTACAGACTCATGACACTTATGTGATATATGCTTTTAGTTCCTGCAACGGAATACACTCCCCTGTCTGAGTCACTCTGCTGTGGGAAAGTAATGACTGGTGTGGTGGGGAGCAAAGGGGAGAGCAGTTCCCAGCACACTAGAATGTCACGTGACTTGAGGGTTGCTGGCTGCTTTGGAGAAGGATGAGAAAGAGAGAGGGCCTCAGCAGTAGTCAAGGCTTTAGCCCTATGCTTCTCTGGTGGCAAGGAGGGAGCCCCCTTTCTACTTCTGCCTAGGGCCAGGCAAGGTTTCACCTAGAGCCCTCTTCCTTAGCTTCATTCCTGTCTGTTGGATTTGCTACTTTATGACCAAAAAAGGTCTGAAACAGCAGGTGAACGACAAAGCAGAAGGAATAAAAGAACTGGGAAAATAGAGGAGGGTCCTAGAGACATGGACGTCTGTGAGCCAAGGTCTTTAGTAACTGCAATTACCACCTTCGGGGTCCAGAAGCCATTTATACCAAGAACCACAGAGAGAAACAACAAATTAAGATTTAAGCACCAGCAGCTCTGCTTACTACCCAGTTCCTAGATAGCACAGGCCCAGCACCCTCCCCCAATAGTCTTTCAGGTCATTCCACTTCAGCCATTGCATCCTTTCTTCTTCCAGTCCCTTCTCGGAGCTCACCGACAAGCATGATGATGAGGTACAGCATCTCTTCTATCAGAGTGTTGTTCTGCTGAACAACATCCTGCAGGAAGGCAAGTTCAGAGGTGAGAACACGGTCCCTTGATGATGACCACATCCCGACAGCACAGGCTTCTTTGGCTTCTTTAGCGTGAGGAGTCTTGTGATACAGGTGCTTACCTTATGGGTAACCTCTGAACTGAACCTTTTCCCGTAGTCAGGTGTGCTGAAGATCTGGTAGAGTTCAAAGCGGCTCAGCATGATCATCAGGAAGTGATTTGGATCCATCATGGAGACACCTGTCTTTTTGTTTGTTTGGGAGAAAGGAGAAGAGGAAGATCGGAAGGGACGTTCACTGTTAGAGAGAGGTTTCCCTCTGCACAAGAAAACACAGCTTATTTGGCTGCCAATTCTAAGGAAAGTTGGACGTTTGCTTAGCCATAGACCCTACATGGTATGGCTGACAAGAGGGGACAGGAATTTAGTTGGTCAAACAATCTACACAAATAATGTGCCCTATAACCTAGCCCCCCCCCCCCCAACAACTGCATGGCCTATCCCAGTCTCTGTCAGTTCACAGGACACTTCTAAAGTTCGGTTGCACTCTCCTATCAGGGCTCACTGCCTGCTAGGAACTGAGAGAAATACCAACTAAGCTTCCAGTTTGTAAATACATATACCATTACTGAGACCTCCTGCTGTGGAATATTCCTTTACACTGTGTGAAGATGTGTCGCTGTGATTGGATTGATAAGAAGTCAAATGGCCAAGAGCTAGGCAGGAGGTATATATAGCAGAGACTTCTGGGCAGAGAGAGCTCTGGGAAGAGAAAGGTGGAGTCACCAGCCGGTTGCAGAGAGAGAGGAAGACATGCAGGAGAGGTAAAAGCCCACATGGCAACAGGTAGATGATTAGAAATGGGCTAATTTAATTTGTAAGAGCTAGTGGAACAAGCCTAAGCTAGAGGCCAAGCTTTCATAATTAATGTGTCTCCAGGTTGTTTTTTGAGAGCTGGTGGCCCAAAGAAAAATCCATCTATAATCTCCCACCTTCTCTTTTGTGATAAGCACTCTATTACATAAAACAAAAACTTTTATATCAATTTAATTTTCTTTTAATGCCATTAAAAAACTCTAAATCAAACTGAAATCTCAATACCTGGGAACTGAACTAGAGTCCTCTGGAAGAGCAACCAGAGCTGGATCATCTCCACAGCCTGTAACACTCCTGCTGTTGTTGTTACTATCATTAGTCTTTTTGAGACAAAGTCTTGCTATGTAATCAGGCTGGCCTTGAACTCACAAGGATCTGCCTGTCTCTGACTCCCAAGTGCTGGGACTAAAGGTATGAGTCACTAAGCCAGTCCATTTTGTTAAAAAAAAAAAAAAAAAAGTTTCTCTGTGTGTGTGTCTGCCCTGTGAGTGTTGTGCCTACAGAGACCAGAGAGATATTAGATGCAGGTGGTTGTAAGGGGCCTGATCAAGGTGCTGGGGATAGAATCCAGGTTCTTTGGAAGAACAGGAAAAGCTCTTAAGCACTGAGCTGTCTTCCCAGCCAGGGTTTCTGATTTTAGCAACTGGGGAGATTCCCCAAGGCAGTAAGCTTGACAGGCAGGAGGCTACGGAACAAACAGGCCATATCTAGCACGCTTAGCCTGACAGCTCTGGAAATCAGGTGCAAACACTGTACAGGCTGGTGGCCTGGTGTGGGAAGTGTTAGGACGGGGCAGGCAGGAGTCAGAAGTATGGGAAGGAGTTTTAAGAGACTGTCTCAGTGGAAGCGAAGACCAAGACTCACCGTACCCCACAGTCAGGGTTTTAACTCATTACCTGAAGCATCACTATGTCTTTGTCGAACATCTCCCGTCTGCATTTTACATTATGGTAGTAATAGATCTACAAATAATAATTATAAATATAATTAATTAACTAAGAGAAAGCATATGGGTTTGTTAAACACAAGTCTGTGCCTCTCTGCTTATATGGATCTGGCTGAGTTTTTAGTTATCACTATCCTAGCACAAATAAACCAATTAGAGGTTGGTTCCCTGTCAACCTGATGCAAGCTAAGGTCACACAGGAAGAGGGAACCTCAACTGAGAAAATGCCTTGGTAAGTCTGGCCTGTGGGCAAGTCTGTGGGTGTTCTCTCCATTATCATTGATGTGGGAAGGCCCAGCCACGGCCAAGGAGTGGCCCCGTTGGTCGCGCGGCTTTGGGTTGTATATCAAGCTAAGCAGTGTCCTCCAGAGTTGCTGATTCAGTTCCTGCCCTGACTTACCCTTCGTGAACTGTAAGATGATGGAGCACCCACCCAAAGCTACTTTGGGTTATGGTGTTTATCGCAGCAGTAAAAAGCAAATTAGGCCAATGTGGATGTCAGGGACTGAACTCAGATCACCAGGTTTAGCTGCAAGTGCTCTCACCCACCACTGAGTCTGCCCACACTCTGGGCAGTGGAGCAAGTGAAACACAGTTTAGATTTTACTGTTCAGCTTTGCCCTAAAGACTGTTTCTAGTAAACGTTAAGACCACTGTTACTCATTTCCACTTTCCCTGATAAAATATAAGACATCTAAGAAACCTTAGCTTACTTTGTATTTTTCTAGCAATTTAACACAGATAATACAGATTAAACCCTTTTTTTAAAAACAACTTATTTGTGTGTGTGTATGTGTGTTGTGTGTGTGGTACATGTGTGGGGTACACTCATAAGTCAAAAGAGGGTGTCAGAGGGCTGGAGAGATGGCTCAGCAGTTAAGAGCATTGCCTGCTCTTCTAAAGGTCCTGAGTTCAATTCCTAGCAACCACATGGTGGCTCACAACCATCTGTAATGAGATTTGGTGCCCTCTTCTGGTCTGCAGAGATACAGGCAGGCAGAATACTGTGTACATAATAGATAAATAAAATTAAAAAAAAGAGGGTGTCAGAGCCCTTGGAGCTGTAGTTACAGAGGTGGTGAATAACCTGTCATGGGTGCTGGGGATTAAACCCAGGTCCTCTGCAAGAGCAACAAGCACTCTTAACTGCTGAACCATCTCTCTAGACTCCAGAGTCAAAACTTTCAATGTCCATTTAAAACTATACAAGGTTTATCATAAAAGTTAATGAATGGAATCAAAACATCACAGAACTAAAAAAACAACAAAAGTCACTTACCTGGTTTACTAATGAGAAGCCATTTCTTCTCCACATCCCAGCATGCACTTGGGCACATAAGACAAGACATCTAAGAGGATGCTCTATCAACATGGGTGGGCTCAGTTCACTCTGTGTGTTAAAAAAACAAAAACAAAAAAATCCACCTTGTTAAAATTTGCATAAGGAAAGGCGGTTAACAGGAAAGCTTACAAAATACTATGCTATATCTACGCTAAGATGTATCTGTGTGACAATTTTGTGTTAATTTAGCTAGGTTATTTATGGCCGGCCTAATCTAGCTGGAACTGAGAGGTATTCTTTATATTTTAGTAAAGTTTGAAAATGGGAAATTATCCTCTGATGTGGATGGGGCTCATCACCTCAAATGGAGGCTGTAGAAAAGGAGGGTTTTGCCGGGCGGTGGTGGCGCACGCCTTTAATCCCAGCACTTGGGAGGCAGAGGCAGGCGGATCTCTGTGAGTTCGAGGCCAGCCTGGTCTACAAGAGCTAGTTCCAGGACAGGAACCAAAAGCTAAAGCTAAAGAGAAACCCTGTCTCAAAAAATCCAAAAAAAAAGAAAAGAAAAGGAGGAAAGGAGGGTTTCTCTGTGGGGGTGTACACGTGTTGCAGTGCGGTGCATGTGTGGAGGTCAGAGGAAAGCCTCTGGTATAAGTTCTTGTCTTCCACCTTGGCTAGGGCAGGCGCTCCTGGCTGCTGTGACGTGGGCACGTCCCTGTTTCTTCTGTCTTTGTATGTGCTGATGCAAACAGCTTGTTCTCGCTCTGTGCACAGAAGCCATTTCACCCAATGAGCCACCTCCCCAGCCCCAAAAGTATGCTCTTTGAAGAAGGAATTCTGACTTCACAAAGGACTCTGCACTTGTGACTACAATGCCAACTGTCTTCTGGGCTCTCCACTGTGCCAGGATGCTCACCGAGACTCATTTCCAAGTCTATAAATACATGAGGCAAACCCTTAAAACAGCTCCTTACACACACACACACACACACACAATTTCAACATACCCCTATTGTTTCTCTTCTCTGGAGAACCCACATTAATAAAAGTTTGTTTCAATTTGGTTTCAAACACAATATAATAACTAGATGTTCTTATTAATGTTGAAGCCACTTACCAGAGGCAGGAGCTCGGGGAATTTATATGCCACTTCACTTCTGCTTAATAACACATGCAAACCTGCATGGAGAAGAAACAGAAACACATTTCTATAGTAAAACTAATGTTTACTAGACTCAATGATCACCTCACCCAACTTCACTAGTTAACTTTTGAAAAAAAAGTTTGGGAATGCATCAGATTGCAAATTAAATTATAAAATATAATGTATCTATAAATAAAGCTTTTCAACAAATCTACATTAGACACAGTTAGAACTCATCTTCATTAATACTGCTGACATTTTAGAAGTAAATACTGGATGTACAGACACAGCCAAAACAGCTCAACAGCAATCAAAGCAATGATACACATTATGCCAATGTAGAGGTATCTCCTGGGTCATGGACTTTGTTCTTGTTGGAAGCTGAGATCCTTCTGGCAACTGAACAGAGAAACTGGCTCTGACTGACCCATGGTCTGAGCTGACTTTGACCTCAGAATTAAGTTCCTTAGAATTTCCAGTTTAGAGTTGACATGAGATTTCCCTTTGTATGCTGTGAATACACACTGGTGATTAAAGAACCTGCCTTGGCCTGTTGATAGGGCAGAACTTAGGTAGGTGGGGAAAACTAAACTGAATGCTGGGAGAAAGAAGGGCGGAGTCAGAGAGAAGCCATGTAGTCCTGCTGGAGACAGATGGTAGAACCTTGCCAGTAGGCCACAAACCTCGTGGTAAGATATAAAATAATGGAGATGGGTTAATTCTAGATGTAAGAGCTAGCTAAAAATACGCTTAAGTAATTGGTGAAGCAGTGTTTTAAATAATATAGTTTCTGTGTGATTATTTCGGGGCTAAGTGGTCGGGAACCAACAAGTGGCCTCTCTCCCTCCAACATAGAGTCAAAACCAATTTACTTCCTACCCATGAGAGAAACACTTTTAGCTCACAGGCCATTCCAAAGGCTACTGTTTAGACCATTCCCTTGACAGATAGCACTTATCAGTATTTACCAGTCCCCATTCAAGTTTGAGAGCCTTCCTTCCCTGCAGGCTGTTCCTAGTAACCTGTTAATAGTGACTGCTGGAGCACCACCAGCACCGTCTCCACCTTGTCTGGGAGCTGTGCTGTTTTGTTTGGAGCAGACTCTGGCTCTGTAGCCCCAGTCTCAGACCTGTGCTCAGTCCTCCTGCCTCTGCCTCTCAAGTGCTGAGGTCACTGGCATACGCCACCAAGCCAGCTATATGGACTGTTTATTTTTCTTTCTATTCTGACTACAAACAGCCAGGGCAGACCTCACGTAACACTGGGAGATGAATGCTCCCAGATACTCACAGCACAGACTTCAGGGAGGGAAGACATAGGCAGAAGTTAGTGCATTTCTGGGGTTTTAGCTTTCTCAAGGGGGTAATTATTACCCTCAGCTTCTACCCAGATACCCAGGTTTTGGAAGGATATGAAGTGGTAAGTCACTGAGTTGAAGGGACCGACGTTTTCCCCCCCTCGTCTAACACTTAACCAAGAGTTCTCAGTTGCAGAAAACAAACCCGGGATAAACAAGTTATAAGAAGGAGAGAAATTTCCCCTACAACCAGAACTTTATCTCCTCTATCCTTCTGTCTCTCTTTATTCATTCTTTCCCTTCTTCCCTTTCTCTCTCTTGTTACTTTGGGACAGGGTCACTCTGTAGTGCAGGCTAGGCTTGAACTCACTGTAGGCCAGGCTAACCTGGAACTCACGGCAACTCTTCTGCGGAGTCCTGGGATCACAGGTGTCAGCCAGTGTCCACAGCTGCCATACTATTTCACTGGTCAATGTCTACAAATAAAAGCCTCACACGCCTCAGTTATGTGATCTCAGCCTACAACCTGATGGCCCTGCCCTAGAGCCTGGCAGGATGTGGAGGGCTAGCAGCCAGAGATGTGCTGATGCCCTAAGATGCACTTCAGAACGAAAGGGGTCATCAGTACTTGACCCCGTGACATGACATCAATGAGGGATGGATACCCTCAACAAGGCCATGATTTATCACAGGAGTTGACTCCGTAATTAATAACCCCTTCAGCACACATTTAAGGAAGTCATGGTGCGGATCCTTCAGTCTCTCTGAAAAGTACAGAAACAAGTGAAGAGCACCCTCACATCACAGTAAAACGCTGCCAGGCCACAGTCACTAATCACAGGCTCTGTGATGGGAAGCAGGAAGCTACTATTTTCTGAGTTAAGAATGAACTAAAGGAGGTTGGAGAGATGGATCAGTGGTTAAGAGCACTGGCTGCTCTTCCAGAGGACCCCAGCATCCACATGGCTGCTAACAACTGTTTTTAACTCCAGTTCTAGGGGATCGGGCATCCTCACACACACATTTATGCAGGCAAAACACCAATGCACATAAAATAAGAATAAATAAATTATAAAAAAAGAATGAGCTAAAGGGAACACAGTTTGAGTAGGATAAGATATCCAGAATCAAGAGATCTCGAAGCAATGTTGTGAGGGTCCCGCTAGGAGAACTAGGTACATACACAGCCTCTGGATGCTGCAAGGTGTCTGTTTTAGGTAGTGTAGTGACTGTAAGTGGATTATAAAATAGCCTGACATCAATAAAGGCATTCACTTGTAACATTCTGCTTAAAAGGTTATTGATCAATGAACAAGAAAGAGCTTAGAGAAAAGCTATGGTGGTTTTGATTTATTAGCAGTGGCTTTGAAGTGAGTGACTGGCGTGATTTGTCAGAACTGTGAGCTTTGTCACTAGGATGTGGATGCCACAGTGATGTCAGAGTAAGGCCTGCCCTGTAGTACAATGTTATGGGATGCGATGCCCAAATACCTCAAAATGCCAGCTTGGCTTCGATCTTGGACACCAAGGACTCGTTATGCCTCAGCCCTCCCATCTATGGACCAAGTTTCATAACTTCTGCTTCATAGCAGAACAACCATATCGGTGAACACATGTAAAACTCTTAAGATAATGCCTAGCACACAACAGGTATTTAGAAACACCACAGTCATTTGAGAGAACTTTAGGGTTCTTTTTTTTTTTAGGGAAGATGCTTTACCTGCAAGCAAGCGAGAAATTGGGAGGTGAATGCTAACTTTTTCTTGGGAAACACAGTATCTGATAGTTTCCACTGAGTGTCCAGAAATACTGAGTGTGATTGGCTGTTCCCCATCAGTAAAACCACCATGACACTGCATCAACACAGCGAGGCATTTCTTGTAAGCTTCAATTAACACTGTTTCCTAAAAAAGAGGGTTTGTAACATAAGTTACCCAAAAGACCGAGTTGCTACAACATTGACTTAGCACCTCAAATTCCATGACAGGTAAGTATCTCAATATGGACCAAATATAATATGGACCAAACCAAATTCAGTCCTCCCTCCCAGAATGGCTCCCTTTCTGCCACTGTCCTCTGCCCAATGGATGACATCACTTATCAATAAAGCTGTGGAAATCTAGACGTTACCAATAATGTCCTTTACCCCAGTTCATGCTTTCTAGTCTATCATCAAAGTGGCAGCTTCCTCTTCTCAGTCTCTCTCAAAGCTAGCTGCTCTCTCCTCCAGTAACTCAAAGACACCGGCAACCATCTCTCTGATAAACTCCCTGCTTCAACTCTTGGTCCATTCATCCATTCTCCACAAAGAGTAATTTTACAGACACAAACTGGACCATGTCACTGTTAGGTACACCCGAACAGCAGCCTCCCACTTCAGCTAGACTCCAAGGTCCTGATATCAGGCAGTCCTGCCCATCCCTGTCCCTGTCCCCTCTCCAGATTCCTGGTAGCTTCTCAAAGCTCCTAGGCCTCTCATCACACAGAATGATACATTCGGCTTCTGAATCAGAAACCCCTTTTCTCTGTCCAGCAGGTTTTCGTACATTGTTCAAGTCTCATGGACGCTCTCTGACCCTCTGACTTTCACAGGCTCTTACCGATGAGGGAAGGCTGAAATTTTAAGTTACAGGATAAATGTGACTTAATGTGCAAAAGCAAGCTTATTCTTGGATAAATGTATCCATTATTTTATACACTTACTGTCTAGGGAGGATTATGGGGAAAATGAACATAATTACATAAGAGTATACACGATTACCTTCCTGATTTTTTTTAAACATACACTTCAAAATTTGAGCTTTTGATAGTTATTTAATGTATAGGTGGAAGTGGAAGTGTGCTGTTTCTGAGCTCAGCTGTACAAATATTTCTCCAAATCTCTTATTTTCACTCAAGCGTCTGTCTACCCACTGTTTCTCACAGTTTCTACCACGAGAAGGAACTCACATCCAAAGCGCACCAATCCTGCACCATGGAAATCACATGTGTTAGCTTCATTTGCAGCGTGAAGGCGGCTTCCCACTCCGGCTCCATTTCAATGTGCTGTCCTACTTGACGCGTGATCGGATCCATTCCCTTAGAAACCAGAAAGGGTTTGGAAGAGTAAAAACTAGTTTTTTTCTCACAGAGAAACCCAAGGAGCAATGCATAAGAAATATAAATTGATTACAGAGACTATTCAAATAATGTAAGCTTTTAAGCAGGGAGTGTCAAGAAAAAAAATCTAAGAAATTCAATAAATCTCCTTAAAATTGATTCAATCATTTTTTTCATGTATGCTTGAGACAGGGTCTCCTTAAGCAGACTGACTGGCCTGGAAGACATGATCACTTTGCCTCGGCTTCTTGAATGCTGGGATTGTAGCTATCTGTCACCACACCTCTCCAGGATTTATGTGCCAGTGGTGGCTGAACCCAGGGTGCCGCATATACTAAGCACTTGCTTCAGCAGCATTCCATGCTCAGCCCTTGACAGGCCTTACAACTAACATTACACAGTCATGCGAGAAGACGGGTTGTATACTCACCCGTCAAAGATCAGCGTGCCAGAAAAAAAACAAATAGCCTTTCATACAAAAGAGTGCTGGGCGGTGGTGGCGCACGCTTTTAATCCCAGCACTTGGGAGGCAGAGGCAGGCGGATCTCTGTGAGTTCGAGACCAGCCTGGTCTACAAGAGCTAGTTCCAGGACAGGCTCCAAAACCACAGAGAAACCCTGTCTCGAAAAAAAAAAAAAAAAAAAAAAAAAAAAAAAAAAAAAAAAAAAGTGCAAATTTTTTTTTAAAGGAATAGCTAAGATATCCTGGAGTATAAGAATCACTAACAGAGAATACAGAACACCTCCAACATTTCAAAGAGAGTGCCTTCTCACATAGCTCTTCCTGAAGTGTTTTAGGGAGTCTCCTGTCTCTGAATTGCTTCCATGCTTTGTCTCTACGTCTAGATTCTGATTTGCACACAAAGAGACCAGTGAGGAAAACGGTCTGGACTGTACTATGTACAGATCCCACTAAGAGGAAAAGCAACTGTAGAAACACTGAAAATAAAACACAGGCCAGAGAGACGGCTCAGTGGGCAGCAGAGCCTGGTACTAACCTGAACACCAGAGTCACCTTGAGACCCACTTTGTAGAAGGAGAACTGACTGCCATGAGCTGTCTGTTGACCTCCACAGGTGTGCTATGGCATCCATGCACAGCAAGTACGTGTGCGTGTGCACACACACACACACACACACACACACACACACACACACGCATGCACCAAAAAAACCTCCTCTTTGCAACAGAAAATAAATCAGAGGCTGGGAGTTTATCAAGAGCGAGGCTTAGTGGTAGAGTGTCTGCCTACTGTCTGGACACAGGGTCCTGAGTTTGTCACCAAACATGCAAAAACACTAGTTTTTCAAATGAACTTAAGTACACTAGCAAAATAACCACGGAAAAGGACTTGCAAACTCTCAAAAAGCAGTACTAATAAGAATCCAAACACTTTTTTTTTAAATTAAAAATTTCTTTGTGCCTGTTCTGCTTGCACACAGTGATGCACCATGTGCATGCAGTGCCCAGGGTGACCAGAAGAGGGCACCGGATCCCCTGGAACTGGAGTTCCAGATAGTTTAGAGCTGTCAAGCAGATGGATGGTGGGAATTGATCTTGGTCCTCTGGAAGAGGAGCCGCCAGTACTGCTGAGCCATCATTCCAGGCCCAAACAAGACATCTTTTTTAAAAAAAGAAAACAATTTATTTTTGCTGTGGGTTCTGGGGACAGATCTCATGCTCTCTGGCTTCTGCAATAAACATTCCTCTAAACTGAGCCTCCTCACTGGTCCACTGAAACCGAAATGAGGGATGGGGAAGCATACAGAAACGCGTTCACACAGAAATAAGTTCAGTTTATACATACCTGCATGCATTTCAGTAATTCCAAAAAGGCATCGAACCCTTCTAAGAACTTCTGCCTCAGCTCATCTGACCACTCAGTTGGTTTGCTAATCAATACATACCTACATAGACAACAGTGGCAGTGAACACAGAAATACCGGCATTGTACAAGCTATAATTTGTGTGGAAATGAAAGAAACACTTACTTGAGATCTAAAATAAGGCTCTGAACTCTCCTGAACTTGAAGGCTTGAAGGGCAGTGTAGCGTTCAAATTGGAATCTACCCTGGGCATCTCGTTGTTTCAAATGGTCCATGAAAGCCTTAATGATAACAGTCATCAGGTTCTCTTCCGTGATGAGCATTCGGGCCTAAAACAGTTCATCACAGAGGATGGCAATCAAAACCTGTACCCCAGGGAACCAAGAGCCATTACTAGTTTAGCGCCCACACTTTAAACTTGCTCAGCACAAGCAACGCAGCTCAAGTGCACTACTGGGTCGCTCTGAAAATTTAGCTGTATTTTATGTGTATGAGCATTTGTCCACATTAAGTATCTCAGGTCAAGTGCACTATCAGGTCGCTCTGAAGATTTAGCTGTATTTTATGTGTATGAGCATTTGTCCACATTAAGTATCTCAGGTCAAGTGCACTACCAGGTTGCTCTGAAGATTTAGCTGTATTTTATGTGTATGAGCATTTGTCCATATTGTGTATGTGCAGCATGGGTGAGTAGTGTCCAAGGTCAAAAGATGGCACAACAGTGTTAACTTTTCTTTAAATGAGACATTTACATACACTATACAATAAGTATGGGTACTTATTGTGGGGTCCAGAGGTTAAAATCACTACCACTGATTGTCTAAAGTTCAGTATGAAACTGTACTTCCTTTCTCTCTTTTTTAACCAGCTGATATTGGTTTCTGCTTTTCTGACTTTAGGAAGTGTAAGGTCTCACAGCTCCTGAGGTCTGCCATCCAAACACAAACTGTTAGGAGATTTCTGCCTTCTTCCAGAGCTGGTATTTAATACCTACCTACCTACCTACCTACCTACCTATAAGTGTAGATAATGTTAAATACATACGTATGGATATATACAACCGCAGTTATCTCTTTCCCCCACAGAGAACATACTATCAACTACCATTCTGCTTTTCAGTTTTCACTTGATATAAACTCTGACACAGATTGTCCTGTAGCATCTCACACAGTCTCTCATTCTTTTTAACACCATCAGGCATACTCTGCTCTCACATTTAGCCAGGTCTGGACTGCTGTCATTTACAGATTTTTGGTATGTGCTATTAAAAAAGACATCACAAATACCCACTATGTAAAATGGCAAAGTAACTCCCTGCAAGTGGAATCGCCCAGAGGGAGTACAGTCTAAGATTGACAGCATCACCAACCTCCTCCCAGAAAAGGCTCACCGAGCCCCACACCCATCCAGTACGTGAGCCTTTTCAGTCGCTCTATTGCTCGCTACACAGTTTAATCTTCATCTTCTGTGTTAAAGTCAAAATGTGGGAGTCACAGTAAATTTAGACCTTCTAACTTAGCTAGGGAAAATTAAAGGTGTTAGAATGGCAAAGAATTCTCCAGGGAAGACTATGGTCGAGTCTGAGGAGCCACAAGTACACACAGGTTCCCAGGAAGGCGAGCTTTTCCTGCTTGTTGCACTGACTAGGAAGTTAAGGAAAGCAGAGGCAATCCCACCGGGCTACACACAGCTGTGCAGCACCAGCTTCGGTGAGAGGAGTGAGACCGGAAGCTTAGTGGGCACAACACCACTGGGGTGGGCAGTCTCACAGTCAAGGCACCGGTCGTTCTGGCTAATGAATGCTAGAGACGGCTGGGTCTAAAATGCAGGAGGCACATTCTCTAAGGCTACAGAGAATGCTTTCAGTTCTTGCATTGGAACTTTGTCCAAATTGCTGCTAACTTTCCAAGAGAGCTGTCATCATTAAACACTGGTTACGACACAGCCACTGCAACTGTGATTATAGACCCACCACTTGATGCACAGGCCTACAATCCCACTTGCTTTATAAACATTATCACTCCATAACTTGGTTATTTTTTTGTAATTCATATTAAAATTTGCACCACCAGACTTAGCCAACATCTTATAACATGTTCACAATAGGCTACAAAGTCCCCTGTAAAACTGAATAAAAGTAATGTTTCAGGGACATGCTCTGGTTAAACTCAACGCCACAGGATCCAATCAGGAGAATACTGACTGGGGCAGTGAAGAAAGTCACTGGAGGCCGGGTGACAGAGGCTCACACCTTTAATCCCTGCACTCCCGAGACAGAGGCAGGCAGATCTCGAGTTCAAGGTCAGTATGGTCTACAAAGTGAGTTCCAGGAAAGCCAGGGCTACTCAAACCCTGTCTAAAAAAGACCAGAGTCCTAGTAAGAATACGATAGTGCTCAGAAACCGAGTCCAACCCTCTTCCAGGTTCCCCAGGACAGTGCTTAGATTCTGAAGCCCTGTAGGATGGAAGCCTGAGAGGGGTAGAAACCCTAAGACAATCAAGCCCAGACACAGCAGTCTTATCAAGGCTAGGGCAGGACTCTAGCAGATACTCCAGGCTCTCCCTGGGAACTCACAGTTACTCCTCCCATCAAGTAAACTGTGAGGACTGTTCAATTGGAGGCCAGCTTGGGCTATAGACACCCTGCTTCAAAAAAACCTTATAAAACTGCAGATTCGAAAGGCATTAAATAGAAAATAACACTAGACCATGTAAACCAATGTAATTGGAAACACGGATAAATTAACAAATTCTTTTTTTTTTTGGAGACAGGGTTTCTCTGTGTAGTACTGGCTATCCAGTATCCTGAAACACTTTGTAGACTATGCTGGCCTCGAACTCAGAGATCTGCCTGTTCCTGTCTCCTGAGTGCTGGGATCAAAGGTATGTCCAACTACCACCTAACTAAATTAGCAAATTCTCCTGTTTGTTGTTTGAAACAGGGTTTCTCTGTGTACCCCTACCTGTCCTGGAACTCACTCTGCAGACCAGACTGGCTTCAAACTCACAGAAATCCACCAGAGTCCTGGAATTAAAGGCATGAACTACCACTGCCCAGTGCAAATCCTTAAGAAAAATCTTATTTTTTAAAAAACAATAATAGAATACCTAAATAGCCCTAAACTTATTTAAGAAATATAACTGATAAAAAATACTTTCATAAAGAAATTTCAAGGCCCAAATGGTACACTAGAGAATTCTTCAAAATACTTAAGATAGCAAAATCCAGGGAAGTGGTGAAACCCGCCCTACATCTGGAGAGGAGCAGACAGTACATCGATGCGCAGAGAATGAGCAGAAGTGGCGTTCTGGGCCTGGAGCTCCGCCTCTCTGTTAAGTATTCTCCAGATACTTAACCCGGAGGGTACACCAATGCCCACCACAATACACATTCCAGACTCCCACAGAAACAAGAAAACTAAAGCCAAGAACCACACCAACTCCTAGCCATGGACCATGACACAGTGTTCTCTGGGTCTGTGTTTGCATCCGTTCACTATTTTTACTCTTTAGGGCCTATTTCTCTAACATTCCTGCATAGTTACTGAGCCCCTGCCCGCATGTTTCCTCTCTTCCTTTTGGCCTCCCCCCTTTGGTGTTTCTGTGTATGGCGTACATGTGTGTACAGGTATGACGCTAGCGCCAGCGTCCTACCACCTTCCCCATCTGTCCCTCAAAACTTGGTCTCTCACTGACCTGGTAATCACTGTTTTTAAGTTAAGCTGGCTAACAAAGCCCAATGATCTTCCTCCCAGCTCCAGCCCAAGCTGGGACACAAGCTGGGTCCTACCGCTTTTACAGCAAGCACTTCTATCCAGTGAGCCATCGTCAGCTCTAATGTTCCTGTCAAGTGGTGCCTGAACCTGCCAGGCTGGCTCTAAGAAGGCAATTTCTTCAAGTACGAGGACTCTAAATTTCAGAACCTGAATCATAACAGCCCCAGGCTGAGACATGTCTGCCAAACCCAGGGAGACAGTAGGTAGTGGCTAACCAAATGAAAAAGGCCCACAGATTTGCTCCAGACAACAGCAGGCAGTGGGGGCTGTGATGAGTCTGAATATCCTATTTATCCACATTTCCCAGTAGCCATCACGGGCTTAATATTGAGTGATGTAGGAGTAAATACATATACCTACATCAAAGATCTGTCTAGAAATTCCACTTAATTACAAGTTAGAAACTCCAGAGCCATCTTATACACAACCCTCAATTCCAAATCTCAGTAGTCATGAAAGCCACCATCCTCCAGCCAGGTCTGCAGATGTGACAAAAGGCAGCTCTCAAAATCCCTACATCCACTGGGAACCTCAGCTCAGCGCATAGTCTCCTCTGGACTGCTGCTTCAACTTCTTTTACTTTAAATATTAATGAATTAATGAGTGTGTGTGTGCTGTGCTCCACCATGTGCACAGGGATTAGTGGACAACCTGCAGGGCTCGAGTCTCTTCTTCCACCTTGTAGCCTCAGCCTCAGGCTTGTCCCAAGGTACAGGCTTAGCAGCAAACGGTTTTGCCAGCTGCGCTGTCCCATTTTACACAGCCTCACTGCATTAAGTTCTAGGTAAGTTCTCCAGATTCGCTTTACCGTCTTCCTCTAATTTATTCCCCATCTTGCAAATAGCAGTCTTTTCAAATCACAAATGTAGGACTGGAGCTATAGCTCAATGGTAGAGTGAGCTCGCCTAGCATGTGTGAGGCCCTGAGTACACTCACACACATGTACTCACATGCACACACATGATAAGTGAAAATCCAGTGGTCCAAGTGTCTCTCGTGCTCTAAGATAAACACACGATCCCTGACTGGGCCTGCAGCAGCATCCATTAGCGAGCAGGTCACTAAAGATAGTCTTTGCTAGATACTTTCCTTTCCTTTTGATTTTTTTGAGACATGGTTCTCTGTGTAACAGTCCTGGATGTTCTAAAACCGGATCTGTAGACCAGGCTGGCCTTTAATGCACAGAGATCTGCCTGCCTCTACCTCCCGAGTGCTGGGATTAAAGGTGTGCACCACCACTGCCCAGCTAGCAAATATTTCTTAACAAAAAGAAGTGACTCCCCCAGCCCCACAAGAAAATGTACTTGCTAGGAAAGTGAGTACAAACTGTTCTTCAAACTCCACAGCCTTGCTCTGAGCTCAGAGTACACCAAGCTGCTCCCCACATGCAAACCCTTCCCACGGCGCACTCTGCATACATCCTCCCTTCCAGTCTCCACAGAAGGTGGACTCCGGCTAAGGGCTATGGCCTTATTCGCTATTGCAGAAAGCAAACTTAATGTGTATTGCTGCTCATCTTCGTGTACGTCCATGTACTGCATTCCATCCTGGTGCCTGAGGCCAGAAGGCAACATCAGACCCCTGGGCTGGAGTCATAAGTGTTTCCAGCCACCATGTGGGTGCCGGGAACTGAACTCAGAGCCTCTGGCAGAACGTTTTCATTACTGATTCCAGTCACATCTGTTTCGTTCATCATTTCACTTTTAAAGCCTTGCCTAATAAATGGTAATAAATATGTTCAATGGAGTACAATCTTTAGTTACCATACATGATGAAACTTAACTGATGGAGGCTTCAGGACCATCGTGGCTGGTTTTATGTCAACTTGACACAAGCTGAAGTCATCTGAGAGGAGGGAGTCTCCTAAGATTGGCTATAGGCAAGCCTGTGGGACATTTTCTTAGTGACTGACGTGCTGCCATCCCTGGGCAGGTGGTTCTGGGGTCTATAAGGTAGGCTGAGCAAGCCAGTGAGCAGTACCCCTCTATGGCCCCTGAATCAGCTCTGGCCTCCAGGTTCCTGAACTGTTTTGAGTTTTTGTCTTGATTTCCTCCACTGATGGACTACAGTGTTGAAGTGTAAACCAAAGAACCCCTTTCCTCTCTAAGCCACTTTTAGTCCTGGTGTTTCTTCACAGCACTAGTAACCCTGACTAGGTCAGAGAGCAACCTGGAGAACATTAGTAAAAGCGAAGCCAAGCAATGTGACTCAGTTGCCTTAGCTACTCTTTCCTTATGAGGGAGAGGATTGAGGAGGAAGATTCTTCAAGACCTAAGATGGTATATGGTATGTTATCTGATTCGAATGTCAGGAATATATTTGATAAACTAACCAGCTAAATGTTAATTTTTTAATTTAATTTTATTATTTTTTTGAGACAGGGTTTCTCTGTAGCTTTGGAGCTTGTCCTGGAACTAGCTCTTGTAGACCAGGCTGGCTTGAACTCAGAGATCCACCTGCCTCTGCCTCCCCAGGCTGGGATTAAAGGTGTGAACACTACCACTGCCCAGCTAGCTCAATGTTAATTCATCAGTTCAATACCGCTAAGAAATCCAACTCTCCTCCATTATTACTTTGACATTCAAAGATACGTTGTGTGTGTGTGAAAGATACGATGTCTGAAACCTGACTGCCTCCTACACAAAGTACCAGCTTATTGAGGAGCACACAAGTCTTACCTCCAGGATCTGAGGCTTTACTTCTGTTAACGGAAAACAAGAGCATTCTCTAGTCTTTCAGTACTTACAAGTGAAGGAACTGTGAATATCTGAACCGAGAGGTCTGCGACTGAAAACTCTCTGTCGTGGTCATCTGTCACATAATCACTCTGCAAACGCTCATAGTTCTAATAAGAAGGCAAAAAGAGGCAAGGAGTGCCAGCTATGAGTTACAGAGGAGAGGCAGACTCTACTCACCAGAGTAGGTGCGGTGAAGAACTGGACAGATAGAGCAGTCACCGACACTGCTCGCTCGTGATCATCCTCCATAAAATCTCTCTGCAACTGCTGGTAATTCTAAACAACAAGGGGGAAATTCCTCTAGTCCAGTGACCAAACGGTTAAGGGTTATACTGAAAACTCAGTGCTGGGGACGGCAACAGGAAGACACGGGTAGGACATGGAAGCCAAAGGATCACTACCAATTAGATGTTGCGTCAATACCGATTTGCTGTGGAAAGCTGTGCTAATAGGTTCTTCTGGAGCACAGTGCTAGTTTAGCAGCTCAAATAGGGAGTCAGACCTCCTAAAACCCTAAGGTCCACTGTTCACTGGGGGATGAGACTCAGTAACATCATACTATCTGCCCCCAAATCAGCCTTTCATTATTTTGGAATACACAACAGAATCATGTGACTCCTGCAAGGTCACCATCGATAGATTTGGGAATAGAACACAAAACATGGATGTTCTGAAAGATCTCTCCAAATGACTGCCATGTGCTTCCTTTGTTAAGTGTTCCCACTGGGGCATACATTAAGTACTTAGTGTCACCATGTGCTTCTGAAAGCAAAACCAACTCTGTCAGCCATCTGGAATTCACCATTCCCAAATCATACCAAGAGAGGCACACTGCCTCCATGGATTTTAATAGGATTAGATCCATCTATAATGGCATGAGGTTAAGTCTCATTTCAAATCCCAATCACTGCATATTTATGTTGTTATATTTTTTGGGGGGGGAAGGGATTGAGGCAGGATTTTTCTGTGTGGCCTTAGCTATACTAGTACTTATTCTGAAGACCAGGCTGGCCTTAAACTCTGCCTGCCTCTGCCTCCAGAGTGCTGGAATTAAAGGCGTGCGCCACCACTGCCCAGCAATCACTACGTATTTATGTATGGGGGGGGGCAGGGAGTCTTGTTTCTACACCTTTATTAGCAAAAGCTAAGAAGATTCTCAAGTTTCTTAGAATTTCAAATGGATAACCTCATATCTCATTGTTTAACATTAATAGTTCTGGAGCCCCAAATACTATAGTTATTCCTTAAATAACTAACTGGAAAAATAAAAATCCTACTTACTTTTGCAAATCGAACAGCAAAGAGCTTCTTGTACTTGGGGTCCATGAGCAGGCTGCTCATGAATAACTGGTGGTAGACACTCCTAGCGCCTTCGGAGAAGAGCAGAGTGTGAGAGACCAGAACTCCATTTCCAATGCATCTCAGACCAGAAGACAAAACTCTATGCTTTGCTCAGAACAAAACACTTTTTTTTTAAAAAAAGGATTTTACTTTAATTATCAACATGTGTCTGCATATGTGAGTTTGCCCAGGTGACGATGGAGGCGAGAAGTGCCACATCCCTGACACCGGAGTTACAGGTAGACGACACCTAATGTGTACGTTGGGAACAGGACTTGGGTCCTCTGCTTGAGTAGTGTATCCTCTTAACTACTGAGCCATCTCTCCCATCCTGCAATGTTTTTAAAAATAAAATGCGTGCAAAATTAATCCCCCTTTCCCTTTGTTGTTCTGCAGTGCATGCTAGCCTGTAGTCTAGGTTGGTGTTAGACTCCTGAGTGCTGGGAACACAGCATGTGCTGCCTTGCCTAACTCTACATGTGATATTGTAAGAAGATACAGAAGCTCTTTAATCTAGGTCATAGGCCTCCTATACAATACTTTTTTTTTTTTTTAAATAAGGTTACAGTGCTAATGTTTGGTGTATTTGTTAGGGTCTGAATCTAGCACTACAATTATAATTTTAAAAAGTACAAATATATTTATTAACATTTCCAAATTAAAAAAAATACCCAGCTTTGACACAGCAACCCTCAGAAGCGATAAGCAAGTCACCTTTCCATAGTCTGGAATCATTAAGCATCAGTCTGTCCACCAGAGAAGAGTTTTCACCATCTGGCCCTTCTTGTAATCCAACCTGACACAAAATCCGGCGAAGGCCATCTTTAAACAGAAGGAAGAACAGTCATGAGACAGGAACGGCAAGCTTTAAATATTAACGGAGATGACGCTTCAGTGTGGGCTCCAATCAGCGCCACGTCTTAGTGAAGGGTAAACTGGGGAAGAACCTTATTAACTATTTTATTTTTACAAAAAGGAGAAAACATTAGAAACCTCAAATCACAACTCTAATTGTAGGATGTCAAAGTTAATGTCTGTCAGAAAGGCAATATGTCTTTTCTGCCCTAATGAATTTAATTGGAAAAAAAAAAATCCCCAACTTGCTGATGTAATGCTGTTCTCTAGGTATTTATGCTAAGGGACACAGGGGTAGTAAAATCAGGCAGAAAGACTATGTGTGAGGTAGTCACAACAAAAAACTGCTAACAGAACAATGTGTACCCCTTACACTGCAATATGTATCAATATGGGTTATTAATGCTACGTAAAATATTTTCCATCAAACTTAACTACACTAGAGCACTGCATGAGAGGCCTGGAAGACAAACTGTCACATCTTCTAAGAGCTGCGCTCTAGATACGCTCTCCAGCATACATGCATGTGGTGTATCTTGTCTGTATTTCCCTCCCCTGAGACGGGGTCTCTCTGTGTAGCAGCTCTGGCTGTCCTGAACTCACTCTGTAGACCAAGTTGGCCTTGAACTCACAGAGATCAGACTGCCTCTGTCTCCCAAATGCTGATATTAAAGGTGTATGCCACTGCTCGGTCCCGTCTGTGTTTTTAATCATCAGTTCACAGTGTAGTATTTTTCTAACAGCCTCTAATACAAATGTTAAGGAATCTTCCCTACAGTAACATTATGTTTTGCCTATTTATGACAGGTAGCATAAATCTATTCCTAATTTACCCTTTAGTGAATAGAACCCAACTTGCATTTTTGGCTTTGGACACGAGGTTCATGATTATGGTACATTACAGATTGTCTTCTATGTAAGTCAAGAAAAGAAAAACCTAAGAGCGGCAAACATAAATTAGTAGATTCCAATGTACACGGTTTCAGATGTGCAAAGGACTGGTCATAAACAAAAGCTGTAAGAGGCCAAACATTTAAATTATTTAAATTAATTTTATTAAATTGTATTATCATTAACATTTAATTACAGCAGCACTTTGCAGCTTCATCTGTGAAGGGTCTGACACGTTGCGTCACTGAAAACAGTCCCTTCTGTCATGACATTTAGATACAGTCTTGACATAGCAAACCTACCTGAGTACCCAATAACACTTCCCAGCCAAGACAGAGCTTTCAAACCAAAATTCTGATGAGCAGCAACGGATGAGTGCATGACTTGAACTTTGAGCGGCTTGGTCTGTCTGCTGGTGTTCCTCTTAAGGAAACAGGGAGGAGAAAAGTCTAACTTAAAACCGTTTAAGAGGCAGAAGGCACTAGCATTCTTAATATAACCACAATACCCACACGACTTCCATGTGTCTATAATAAAGCACCATTTTTTTAACACACTGACTCAGCTTATTTTCTAGACAGGGTCTAAAGATTCAGTGATAACGGTAAGAGGAACCACCTTGTGAGCCACCAGAGCCTTTGGTCATATATACGAAAATCTGTAGTGCCAATTACAAATAGCTTAAATCCTCAAGAAAGCTTGCTTTCTGCCTTCAACCTCTTTCTTTCTTTTCCTTCTTTTTCTTTGTTATTTATTTATTTACTTATTTATTTATTTATTATGTACAGTGTTCAGCTTCCATGCCTGCAGGCCAGAAGAGGGCACCAGACTCCATTACAGATGGTTGTGAGCCACCATGTGGCTGCTGGGAATTGAACTCATGACCTCTGGAAGAGCAGTCAGTGCTCTTAACCTCTGAGCCATTTCTCCAGCCCCTCCCTTCCTCCCTTCCTCCCTTCCTCCCTTCCTTCCTTCCCTCTCTTTTTTTTTTTCTTTTGTTTGTCGAGATAGGGTTTCTCTGTGTAGCTTTGGTTCCTGTCCTGGAACTAGCTCTTGTAGACCAGGCTGGCCTCAAACTCACAGAGATCCTCCTGCCTCTGCCTCCTGAGTGCTGGGATTAAAGGCGTGCACCACCACCGTCGGGCCAAAGTTTTATTTTTAAATTTTACATGTATGGGTGCTTTGCCCACAAGTATCTCATACTTGGTGCGCACAGTGCCTCTGGAGGCCGATAGAGAGCATCAGATCCCCCTTAACTAGCATAATGGACGGTTGTGAGCAGCCATGTGGGTGCTGGGATTTGAAGCTGGGTCCTCTACAACAGTAGCCAGTGCTCTTAAGCCCTGAGCCCTCTATGTCTCCAGTCTGAAGAATGCTTCATTTTGCAAGCTGAAACCTTGCACGCAGTGAACACGTGCCTGTCCCATCCTGAGCTATCACTCTGCTCTCCCATCCCTCATACAGGTGGAATCACACAAGGATTCATCCGTTTCACATCAGTCAAGAGTTGTGCAGTGTCACACTTTTAAGTGTGGGGAGACATTCCACTGTACATGTATGCTATATTTTCTCTGTTCACCTGTCAACAGACACTGGGTTCAATAAACTTCTCATTTACATGCATACCCAAAAACAAAAATCCTGGCTCATATGGTCATTCTATTTTTAATTTCTAGGGGAACAGCCATGCAGCTTCCCATAGCAGCTCCTGTCCTTTTACATTTCCATCAGCACAAAACAAGGGTTTCAATTATCCTATACCCCCGCTGACTACTGGATGGAAGTCACCCAGCAGGACTGAGGTATCCCAGTTAGGGTGGAGTCCGTGTCTCCATGTTCTCATTGGTTGTTTCCCTTTGTTAGAGAAATGTCTACACTTCTAAAACATATAACCTTACTTCCTTTTATTTCTTGTCCTCTCTGTACCCTATGTCCATAACCTACTTTTATACATATATGGCTTTGCGTATTTCCTCTGTAAACACACATCATACACATCTGTGTCAGAAGATTTTTCCAAATCTGCTGTCTTTTGACTCTAAGTATGTAATATTTTGTTAAAAATTTGATGTGGCCAAAAATATATGTAATTTCTTCCCTATTAGCAATTTTAAATAGCTTTGAGAGAACCAGAATAGTATGTTAAGAATTAAGATCTTTAAACATAATTTAGGTGACAGTGGGTTTATAAAGGCAAACAAATGTCTTGATAAATGCTAAATAATAGAGAGTTTTAAGCTGATAAAAAATAACAGATATGTTTTTAAATTACTTACCACAATGACTGATTTTGCCTGATCACAGTACTGGAAGTCTCCGTATCGAACAGACCTACGCCCCTGTAAAAGACATTCAAAACTAACTGTAAAAGCATTACATTCAGTGTGAGTAGCTTGTCAATCAGTGAATATGCTTGAACGTACAACCCGAGTCAGCCTTTAATATTTATGACATCTATTCTAGTCACCAATGGAAACCTAAAATTGTGCCAGGTGGTGGTGGTGCATACCTTTAATCCTAGCACTCGCCGGGCGATGGTGGCGCATGCCTTTAATCCCAGCACTCAGGAGGCTGAGGCAGGCGGATCTCTGTGAGTTCGAGACCAGCCTGGTCTACAGAGCGAGTTCCAGGACAGGCTCCAAAACCACAGAGAAACCCTGTCTCGAAAAAACAAAAAAAACAAACAAACAAAAAAAATAATCCTAGTACTCTGGAGACAGAGGCAGGCAGATTTCTCTGAGTTCAAGGCCAGCCTCATCTACAGAGCCAGTTCCAGGACAGGCTCCAAAGCTACAGAGAAACCCTGTCTCACAAAACAAATGAAAGAAACCAAACAAAGTAATGTTAACTTTCTCATGATAAATTACTTACATCTCGATCGACTGTAGTTGCGAAGCCAATGGCTTCCTTCTGTGTACAGTTAACAGCTTTCTGAAGAGTATAAATGACTTGTTCATAGGTGTGAACCTCGTCATTAAACAGCATGCAATAGTAGGTGTCACTCTTCTCTCTGGGGAGAGAACGTTGACATTAATGCAGTGTAAAGAGTGGGAGTGAGCAGTAGCAGAAGAACCGAAGAAGGGAAACCAGCTCAAGTGCTGGCCAAAGGCCTCTGGAGGATGTAGCTTGCAGCCAGATGGTAACTGATAAATGGCAAATATTATAAGAGAAGCCCATCAGAGTTCCCCGTGTTGGTGGCCCAGGCCAATTAAATGAAAATAAAGTCAAAACAACAAGAACAAAACCAAGACAAAAGAAAAGCCAGGCGGTGGTGGTGCACACACCTTTAATCCCAGTACTTGGGAGGCAGAGGCAGGCAGATCTTGAGTCCTGGTCTACAAGAGTGAGTTTCAGGATAGCCAGGGCTACACAAAGAAACCCTGTCTTGAAAAACCAAAAACCAACCAAACAAACAAATGAGAGAGAGGAAGGGAAGGAGGGAGGAAGGAAGAAAATCCACCCAATGCATAACACACAACCCCAATTATCGGCAACACATTGAAAAAGCAAAGAAGTCACCGTTTGGTGATTGATGTCCAATTAGTCTGGTGACCTCCTGATGTCCAATCTCCAGCCCAGTCACCCTCAGCTATGAACAAAGATCCAATAAGCAGGGAGTGACATTTCAGAAAAGAGGAGGCTGTGTGAAGTGAGGGGCTAGCAGCCAGTCCTTTAACACAGCTGTGGCTGAATCCAGCTGTCTGCTCACTAGTTTATGACCTCAGCAGTGTAAATAAAAACGGCAGATGGACAATAAGATAGCACAATGCTGAATATATTTTATAATTAGAAGCAAAATGGCTAAAATTGCATTGAGCATTTCATAAAAACCCTAAACCCACTTACATAGAAGAGCTCATCCCCTGACATCTTTCCAGCTTTATTTTATTAGATCATCAAAAGGAGAAGGCCAGTGGGCGTGGTGTGTACACCGTTAGTCCCGGCACTTTGGAGGAGAGGCAGACAAGTCTCTGTGAGTTTGAGGGCAGCACGGCTACACAGTGAGTTCATGTCAGTCATAGAAAGACAGCAAAGGACAGAGATGTCAGGGATAGAACTCATGTTGTCAGACTTGGCGGCAAGGCCCTCACTTGCTGAGCTGTCTTGCTAGCTCTGTGTGACCTAACACTGCTATAAACCAATCGTCCCAGGAAAACCTTCACTGATCAGCATACAAGCTGCAAAGCTGGAATATCAAAGTCAAGCTTCTGCTAAAATTCAATAATTTTTAAAAAAGTGCCGGGTCAGCATGGTGGCCAAGCAGTTTAGGTTACTTGCTGCTCTCTAGCAACCTGAGCTCAGTCTCCAGGATCCACTTGGTAGCTAGAACCGACTCCTGCAGGTTCTCCTCTGACCTTCATGGCATACACAAATAAATGGGTGGCTAGATGCAGTAATAATTTTAAAAGAAAAGACTTATGTTCTCTCCTAGCTGTGTGAATGACGTTAAAATTTAGCAGGTCCCATACACACAAGGAACGGGCCATACTTACTCCATCTCTAAGTCTGCAGGCAATTCGCTTTCTTTTTCCCAGGTCAGTATATCTACTGCGTATTGAAACATAATAGCAAAAATGTTGTAAGTTCTTGCTACCACATCTTCTGATAGATGCACAAGAGGATCCTGAGGGAGAACAGAAAACACAACTCCCTTAGTGTTTTGTTTTGTTTTTTGCCTTCCAACTCCAACTCTCAAACACAAGAAGGGTGACAGGTTACATATTTGTTACATAACAAATTTAATCCTGTACATGTTACAAAACACAAAATTACAATTTCTAAAATGTTTTCTTCCCATAATCTCAATTTTAGATTAGCTGAGTCGAAACATTCAGACACTCAAATGCCTAATGCATATAACTAAGCATTGTGGAACAGCACGGGAACACTAAACTCTAACCTCAAACCATCTTTCCAGTGTGTATGGGAGGCTCCAACTTGCAGAACTGAGTGAAGGTATTTGATGTCAAGTCTAACCATGTGAGTTTGATCCCTACAGCCTACATAGTAGATGGAGAAAAACAACCCCTGCAAGGTGCTCTGACTGTCTGTGGTATGCATGTGTGTGCATGCACACGCGTGTGTATGTGTGTGTGTGCACATGTGTACAAACACTCATACTCTAAACAAATGCAAAAAAACCCCATATAAAACAAGGAAAGACAATCAGTCATCCAATTTACATAGGAGAAAACGTCATTCCCCATTTAAGACCTGGGAGAAGTTTCTTAAATTATCAAAGGAGATGTCACACAGTCTATTGTGGCTTTCAACAAACAGAAGTACCTGAACCCACTACCTTTCTGTTCATTCCTTCTGCCATGTAGATTTTTTAAAAAAAGATTTATTCATTTATTTACATATTTATTTATACAGTGCTCTGCCAGCATGCCAGATCTCATTATAGATGGTTGTGAACCATCATGTGGTTGCTAGGAATTGAACTTAGGACCTCTGGAAGAGCCAATGCTCTTAACCTCTGAGCCATCTCTCCAGCCCCCATGTGGAATTTTGATGGGGCTTTTCTTAACTGTCACAGTGATGAGATATGCTACTGCTATTTAACACAACATATCCAATTGTCTATATGCCTGCTCAACAAATTTCTTCCACAATCAGATAGTATTGCAACACTGATCTTTTTAAAATTAGTTTTACTGGTATGATGTTTTGTCTACAAGTGTTTCTTGCAGCACATACTTGCCTGTGCTTTTGAGAGGCCAGAAGAGACTGTCAGATTCCCTGGAATGGGAGTTACAAATTGTTGAGAGTTATTATGTGAGTGCTGGGAATTGAACCTGGGTCCTCTAGAAGAGCAGCAAATGCTCTTAGCCGTGAGCTTTCTGTAGCCCTGCAAGGGTCAATCTTGACTGGCAAGATGAGGGAATCTGGTATTGTCTAGGAGACATAGTCTGGGTCTACGTATGAAGTTATTACAGAGCTTTAACTGAGAACGATGATCCACCCTCAAAGTCAGCAGCACCTTCTGACAGGAGCCAGCTGGAAGGAGGTCCCAGGCAAATGCCTGTCTGCCCTCACTCCTGAGCAAGGACAGCTGTAACTGCTTTCATCAAACTCCAGCCTCTGAAAAATTTGGCTTTCCAAAGTGAACTGAGCATTAGTGACTCTCCAGGAACTGCCAGGGCTTTGGTGCCAACTGGGAATGCTGAGTCCTCCAGCTCTGTGGACTTTTCTCAGTCTCTCTAGCACGCAGACAGCCACTGCTGCACGAGCTGGTTCCTACAGTACAAGCCTAGATTCTAATAAATCTCCCTTTGTAATGTCTCTATCTTTGTTCCTACCTAATATAGTATTTAATCATTTTTTCTCTGTGTGCACATGTGTGTATGGTGTGTTTATGTATGTGTGTAGGTACGATTAATTGCACATGTGTACATGTGTAATCGTAGGCCAGAAGTTGATGTCAGGTGTCTTTTCTTTATCGATTTCTCCTTTGTGTTGAGGTGGGGTCTCTTGTGGAAGCTGAAGCTTAACAACCCTGCTAGTCTGGCTAGCTAGCTTGCCACAGGCAAGAGGGCCTGAGCTGTCCCCAACATCCCTCTAAAGAGCTGGGCCCGATACAGCATGCACTAGGCAGGGTTTTCTGCAGGAACAGAATCCCTCTCTGGAGAGGAGACAGGTGGATTCCCTGGAGCTCAATGGTCAGCTGTCTCAAAAAGTCTCTGTCTCAAAAAGTAAGGTGGGAAGCAACAGAGGAAGACAACCAACATTAATCTCTGCCTACACAACAACTCTGGGGCATCTTTACCTCCTCTTCCACAACTTCAGAGCTGTGAAGCTCATGCTTTTGACAGTAAGGACCCTCTTTCCACGCTTCAGTGTCACCACAGTCACAGAAGCCTCCACCTCCTGATGTCGTCATCTTGAAGAAAAAAGACAGTTATCTGGTAAATATTCACTGGATGTCAGGTTATACATAATATCAAGTGCTAGGACAGAAAACTGCCTAAGTGTTCCTTGCTTTGAAGAGAAAAAAATAGCAAATAAAAGGGGCTGTCAATGTTTTCTTGCAAGTAAGCCTGTAGGTTTTTGACCGATTTCTAAAAAACTGAGCTACTTTGCTATAGTGGGGAGAGTTCAGGTATTTCAGAGAGGCTGTGTCTGCACACACTGCTTTCTTAATTAGGAAAACACAGGACTGGGGAGGGTCCCCTGGGGTTCTGCTAGAGCGCTGCTGTCTGTGCTAATGATGCTGTAACACAGTAGGCTCAAGCAAACAGCTTTTCTTCTTTAACAACTCCTAAAATTCTGTTCCTTTAAAGGGTTGGTAAAAAGTGCTCATTGAAACTTTGTTATCACCTGGAGGCTTCACGAAGTAGTCACACTTACTTAAGCTACAGCAACTAGCTACTAAGTCTGGCAAGACAAAACCTACAGGCTAATAATTGGCATACCAGTAGTAATTTTAAAAAACTATCACAAAAAAGAGTTAGGAATGAGTTAATTCAGATGCAACAAATTTTCGAATAAATGCAACTTTACTCTACCCAAAGCAAGCATTTGTATGCTCTGTGTCACAGCGTAATTAGTGTCATTCTGCATATTCTATTTATTCCCAGGAGATCAGATATGGCCAAGAAACATGGTAGGCCGCCACTTGGGAAACAGCTTGGTGTACACATGTGCTCTTGTTTACCAAACACCAGACAGAGCAGCTGAAGGGTACCTGGGAGCGTCTCTCCAGCTTATAGTGTGTGTGTGTGTGTGTGTGTGTATACACTGATATTCTATATATCCTTTCTGTTCTCTATTCTCAAGACCTGGGCAGAGGGAATACCAACAACCACGGAAGAGCCCTGGCCCAGCTGGGCTCTGGGATTAGGAACAGGACTGAAGCTCTTCCTACAGTCATCCAGGGAGCACGCAAGGTTTCTCAAACAACAGTCCCTTCTCCACCTCCCACACTCAGCAGGGGACAGGGCAGGTCTGGGGAGAGCCTCAAATAAAATCATCAAGAGTCTTAGGGGCTGGAGGTGGACTCTGAATGACAGAGGAGTATAGGCCTCTTTAATAATCATTTAAAATACCAGATCAATCTAGCAGACAGCTAGCACAGAAGATCCAGTTTTTATGCTATCTTTCTTAAATCTTTGAGTTCCAAGAAGTGTAGGCTTGTAACTCCTTTCTATACTGAACACCTCTACCCCCTCTTCTTCTTCCTCCCCCGGGACGAAACCAAGGGCTTTACCCATGCTTAGCAAAGCCCTTTCTATACTGAACACCTCCCCTTCCCTTCTGGGAATAGAACCCAGGGCTTTGTCTACGCTTGGAAAATACTATACTAACAGCTACATTTCCTAAAAACAAAATCCCACAATTTGGAAACCATTCCCCCCCCCCCAACCCTTACCTCTAAATCTTTTGGTTTTGAAATGAGAATTTGTTTGGAGGCTCTAGCAAGGGGCTCACTGCTCACATTCCTTCACTGCAGACTGGCCCTGCCCTTGGGCCTGAGCATGCAGCTTTAGGAGGGAGTCCAAGTGGAGCAGTAAGGGAGGAAGGGAATGTCCACGTAGCCAGGCAGGGCAGCAAATCAACCATGGTGAGCAATGGTATGACAGACATTGTAGCCAGTTTGCCCTCACAGCCATTAGATCTTTAAAATGAGACAAAAGGTACCCAGTATAAAATTCAATACTGTGTGTGGTTGCCATTACTGACCCTGTATCGATGGTCTCTGTGGATACTTCCCAAAAAGCACTCCATGCATAAAACACAGGTAGGGTCAACTGCACAATCCCTGTCAAGTTAAAGAAAAAGAGAATGAATAAATGGGTATCAAAAATTAATCCTCTCCCTCAATATCAGAACCATTCTGGAAGTGTCAAAATAGGAGGTGCTAGTCCCCAAATCTGCAGCTTTCTGCTCAATGAAATCACCCATGTTTTCAGGCTGGAGTATATGAGGGAACCTTTCAGCACAGCCTTGACCAGAATGGTCTGTCCACTGCTCCACAGGTTTGGGAAGACTTGATCTAGTAAGCTAATGCACCCTGCAGCCACAGCTTACAACCTTCTATTGAAGTGGCATCTAAAATGAAGGTCAGGAGTGAGTACTGAAGTCCTGTTGTTAGATAGTAGCACTTTTCTGTTTGTTATTTCACTATGTAGACCAGGTTGGCCTTGAACGCACACAGATCTGCCTGCCTCTGCCTCCGGAGTGCCGGGAATAAACATATGCACCACCATGCCAGAGCAGATGTCTTGCATATTAAGCCAACAACTGCCCTATGACTAACTGGGTTCAAGAGTGAAATGTCTGAGGCTGCAAAAGCCCAGAATGGGAGAATTGTTGTATGCTTAATCTGAAGAACATTCTCAAAAGGGTGAAAATAAATACTATTTAACAAGAATTGGAAATATACAACTTATACAACTAATAGCAATATTGAAGGAACTTAGAGAACAGTAAAATGTCACTTTCAACTGTCCCCTGTATTTTGAACAGTAGCACAGGTCTCTGACAGTATATGTTTGAGGCACTAACTAGATAAATATTCCACATCTGCAACTGGGAAACAGCAGCTCATAGAGCAGTCTAACCTGGGATAATGGAGATGTGGGTGCAGGCCAAGTCTATGGTTTACAGCCCAAGCACACTGTCTATGCACTAAACTTCCATGTACTTTGTGGTAACAGAGAGCAGTGCCACAATACAACTTGATTTTCTACTAAGAGTCAAATTACATGGAGGCTAGCTGCTGATGCAACCTCAGAGCTATGTTGCAGCAGGCCTCCCTTGACTGCTGCGACACAGTACCGCCCCAAAGAGGCTGAGGCGACTGCTAGCCTAGCTTCAGATCGACTTCTCTGTATCCTCAGTCTCGCAGCACCAGCGGCTCCCATCACGTACCTGACACACCTGAAAACCCCGTGTAAGGACAGAAAGAGAGTGGACCCACTCTTAGAATAGTTCACCCTAACTGATGAATAACCCTTTCCTCCATTTAGTCTGCCCATACGACAAGCTGTCTAAAACCCCAGCAACACAATTCTCTCTAGAAGCCTGCATACACTACTTGTGCTCTGTAATAAATTAATCAAAAGTCCTTTGGCCTCAGAATTTTTTCTCTAAGGGGTGACAGAAAACCCAGGACACGGGGTAGAGGTCTTGTTTTGTTTCTCGATCTCAGGGACTCCCTAGCCTTTACCAGGGACGAGTCCCAAAAGCAGCTGCCACATGTCTGAGTTTCAGTGCCCACAAGAAAAGTCCATTAAAAAACAAAATATTCATAAACTTTTATTATCACCAACTCATGTAATTTTATTTATTCAGGTGTGTGAGTGCACATGCCTATGTACCACAATTCTCTCTCTCCTTCCACCAGGTGAGTCCTGGGATTTAACTCAGGTATGAGGCTTGCTGAAAAACACCCTTAACTGCTGAGCCATCTTGCCAGCATATCATATGTTTTCAAATATTTATTTTCAGCATTTTAAATTTTATGTATTTCTAGGTATGTGCACCTTCATAGGGCAATGGTGAGTTAGAACTGCTACAACTGGGATACCAGTAGCTACAAGATGACCAACATGGATGCTGGGAACAGAACTCGGGACCTGTGCTGAGCCATCATATATTTTTAACAACAAAGTACAGGTCTAAGCATTTAAATTTAGCTGCATGAAAAAAAAAATACAAAAACAGCCCATTTTCCCACATTTTATTATATATGAGTGAAAAACCCCTAACATTCTGGCAGAGGCCTGGTGTGACATGACACAGATGTTCTGGCTCGTTTCCTAGCAGCTGGAATAACCCTGAGGTGCTCTAGGCCTTAGAAAGCAAACTCCTTCTGACCTTCGGCTACCTTCCTCTTACCTTTGCCCTTCTCTAAGTCATGTGACCAGAACTGAACTACTCGTGAGTCACCCCAGCCTTTCTGTCTTGAAGACAGCCATAGAGAAACCCTCACAGAGTAGCTCCTAAGTGGATCCTAATGGAGATTCCAGGAACCTGCCCCAAACCACCTAAAGGAATGCTCAAGGCCAAGAAGAATCCATACAGACAGGTCTTGTGGATTTTCCCAGTCTATTATGAGCATTAGGGCTTACCCTTTTTTTGTCTAATCACACTGCCACATGACTGAGCTTCACCCATGCTCCATAAAAACCAGAAAGGACACAGCATGGAGAGCTTCCAGAATGCTCAACACCTGGGGGGGAGCCACATCCAGAGGGCATAGAAGGTTCTCCAAGATCTTGCCCTGTATATTCCTTCATCTGCATCCTTTGCGATATGCTTTATAGTAGCCCAAGAAATACAATTCCTTCTGGCAAATTAATCAAACCCAAGGTGAGAGCCATAGGAATAACAATTGCAAATCAACCCATAGTGAAAAATGGGGTTTTCAGAATTGAGTGGGAGGGGCCAGAAAGAACCCTGAGGGGTTGGGCAAGAACTGGAGAAATCACCATAGACCCCAGATATATCTATTTTAGTGCTTGGACAGTGATAGATTACAGACCACAAGAGGGTCTAGAAGGGCTAACACCTCAAAGCAATGAGCACAGCTGCCATCCAGCCGCTATCCTATGCTAAAAACTATTCCTGACTCAGAAAACCATTTCTAGGGAAAATGATTGATCAAGGCAGACAGGGAGAAATCTTCGATGTCACCGAGTTATCTTTTGTTTGTCTTTTGTTTTTCTGACAGGGTTTCTCTGTGTAGTCTTGGCTGTCCTGGAACTCTCTTTCTAGACCAGGATTGCCTTGAATTTACAGAGATCCACCTGCCTTTGTCTCCTGAGTACTGGGATTAAAGGTGTGCTACCAATGCCCAGCAATTTTGTGCCAGGAATTAAGTAAGCACTCTGAGAACACTAGCAGTATAAAAAAAAGAGCAAACAGCGGCAAAACGGCAAAAGCTCCTATTGTGTGAAGTTAGGACACAGTGGCTAAGTGAAAAAAAAAATGGTGCTGGATCAATGGCCCCTTCAATCCCCAGGACCCCTGCAAAGGTGGACGGAAAAAACAGCCTCCACAAAGCTGGCACTTTAGCCTTGACGTATGAGCCTCAGCTGTTAAGGTCATGGATCAATACATCTCAGGTTCAAGTCCTAGCACTGCAAAAATATCAAAACAAAACAAAGACACTCAAAGCTTCAGAGGACAGGACAGCTATCACCATGAGAGTGCTTTCCCACACAACTCTTCATTACTCGGGGCGGGAATGACTTTATAGCAGAAACAGCTGCGGACAGCACTGTCATCAAGGATCAATGGGACCACAGGCCACACACCAGGCTTGGACTCATCATCTCTGTGGCAATCTGGCCAAAGGTACAAGGTCTATTTATCAGTCAAATCCAACTTGAAGGGCATTTTCAAAAATAACTAGTTTGTAATCTTTAAAAATATCAAGATCATAAAAAGAAAATCAAGTAGACTGGGGTAAAATTCAGACTTTAGATTTAAAGACACACAAATGTGCGGCTGGCATTGTATCTTCTGGGTAGAGGACACCGCTGGAGCCACTGGAGCGCAGCCTCCGTATCTGTGAATCACAAGGTTGAACTCCATCTACTCCCCAAGCAGCAGCAGCACGCTCAGAGAGGTCTTTATAATGCCAAGAACTCGCTCTACAGCGCTTCACTGTACAGTACGATCAGAAGTGATACTCTGACCACACTGATAAGGAAAAAATAACATGGAAAACCAGATATCTTAATTAGCTTAATTCAAATTTTACAGCAAAATATTTTTTACAAGTTGAACAACGCCTCTATCAACAGTATATCCGCATGACGGCATACTCTTTAGCTGTGTAAATTGAATGGAAAGACGCTAAACTTTTAGAAAATTTAGTTCTGTATACATAATTGTTTCGAGACAGGGCTCCTCTATGTAGCCATGCCTGTCCTGGAACTCGCTCTGTAGACCAGGCTGGCCTCAAACTCACAGAGATCTGCGTGCCTCTGCCTCCAGAGTGCTGGAAGCGTGCATCACCACACCTGGCTTACATATTTCTTTTCATTACATTAATTTATTTTGTGTGCATGGTCACATGTATATGGGCTTTTGAGTGGTCTCTGGGATCACACTCTGGTCAAGAAGCTTATCATAGTTGCCATTACCCACTGAGCCATCTTGCCAGCCTATGTTTGCAAATACAGTTAAGACAGTCTGTACATCTGTGTATACGCATGCATGCATGATGCCTAGTAACGCACAGAGAATTTCTGGAAGGACAGAGTGGTAAGCAGTGATAATCAGCACAGGAAGTGAGAAGGGGTCAGGGCACGTTCTTCTGTCTTCTCTCACAGACTCAATTTCACCAATCTTTTAAGGTCATCTTGTATTAGTAGGCCCATACAGCAAACATATCCTAATTTCCACCATCCCCAATTAAAAAGAAACTCCTTGGAGAAATGACTGATTCTCCATATAGGTCACAGCAAATACAGAAAGCTGTGGGCCAGAGAGGGAAGCAGCACCCCAAAGCTAATGAAGGCAGAGGAGAGAAACAAAGGAGCCAGTGTGACGGGGTTCCACAGCCAACTCCGGAACAATGTGAGCATCAAAAAGAATCATTGTAAGCACGATGCGTCAGGAAGTAACAGGCCAGGATAGAGGTGGAAGTTACTCAGGCCTTCTCCTGTGCTGCTGACAGGCTGCTCTTGATCTGGAAAACCATTTCATGACTATTTGCTCCTAAATCAGTTAATTAAACTGTATGTATTGGCTGTGCGTACTTTTAAATGTATAGGTTTCATAATTTGGAAATAAAAATCTGAAGGTTTCAGAGAAGAACTGTAGTATTTTACCTGCAGGAGTACGTGGGCTCGCCTACTTTAAACACTCGGCCACAGAGATGAGAAGGCTTGTTCGCCTGTTCAAGCTTCGGAAAACCCAGGGCAGGGTCCTCACCACAGATGTACCACTCCATTGGCCCCAACAAGATGTGCTGTGCGAGTGTGTCTTCCTTCTGGGGGTAAGGGTTGGGACCCCGGCAGTAAATTTTGGGCACACAGTGGGCTAAATGCTGGTATACTTCTCTGGTAAGGTCAGTTGCTTGCAGCCATTTCTTAAAAAAAAAAAAAAAAAAGTTTTGAATAAGATCAACTGAGTACTAAATTCGAGCAATTATACCCAACTTCCTTTTTGGTAAAAATATAATAATAATAATAATTTGTTTATATTGTTATATATCAAAATTTTAATCCGGGCCAGTAAGATGGGTTAAAGTCCTTGCCTGATGACTTCATTTCAATCCCTAGGACCCTCATAAAGGTTCTCATTCTCTCTCTCTCTCTCTCTCTCTCCCTCTTTCTCTCTCTCACACACACACACCTTATTCAAACCACAGCTGTTGTGTTCATTTGACTTCTAATGCTTTGCTCGAAAAATGTTATTCCAATTGTGAGAGGGATTTTCATGTTAGAGACAGACGGATGGATAGATGGCATGTGTGTGTGTGTGTGTGCGTGCGTGCGTGCATGTGTGCGCGTGCTCTCATGAATGTCATCCCACAAGAGCCTGGATGGATAGACTGTGTGTACGTGTGTGTGTGTGTGTGTGTGTGTGTGTGTGTAGTCTCTCATGAACGTTATCCTACAAGAGCCTGGCCTATTGACTATGGCTTCTTTCTGTAAATCCTTTCCCCTTAGCTCTCTCTACAAAATCCAAATAAAAAAACCAAAAATCAAAAACACTTCCCTTTTCTGGGCCTAGACTTTGCTTCCATCTACTTATATATCTGGATATCTCACAAGCTGCCCCAAACTGAACTCCTAACCTCCCACCGCCATCTGAATCTGTTACTCCTTTCTCCAAGTCAGCATTTACCTAGACTTGAAAAGTTTCCTCTGCTCCACTCAACATCGGCACTTTGTCTTCACTGTCAGACAGGCACCCAAAAACTCTCCTGCACCCACTCGTTTCTCTCTACGGAACCCTCACCCCGTCCCAGGAGCAGCATGGCCATGGACTTCTTGGGGTCCCCACCAGCTTTGTCCCTCTGCAAATTTTTCTAACCTCACTATTGGGGTAATTTTTGACAAATCCCCACTTGAACATGTCATACATCTTCCCAATATGTTCATGATTAAGGCCCTGAAATGGCCTGCTAAGTCCTTCTGGCTTACTGCCCTGCTTTCTGGCTGTTTCTGGTCACTCTCTGAGTGTACTGCTTTTCCTCCCAGGTGTCTTCTCAGTCCCGTTCCCTCCTCCCTGCCCTTCGTCAGCTGTGCAGCAGTGAGCACTTGGTCAGACTGGTGAACGACTACAAGTGTGTTTTCACTCCAGAAAGAAAGGGGAGGGGAGGTCCAGACCTCTAGACTTAGGTCAGTTAAGTCTAAAGCTGAACCCACTGAGCCCTAGGTAAGACCCCTCGAAGCACTCCCTTGCCCTTCCTTTCTCCTTCTCCCCTTTTCTGTCCTTCTGCCACATATCCTGCCTCCTCTGCCACACATGCCATCGCTCTCTTAAACTTCTTTGTGCCATATTGGCTCTAAGCCAAGAAAAAGATAGAAACCTCACACCATGAAATAAAGGGACCATTTCTACTACAACGCAGCTAAGTGAACTGCTAACATAACTCACAAACCCAGGGTTTACTTAAGATGCGATCAGAGTCTTCAGAGTCTTGTTAAGAAAGGCTTCTACTTTCCAGGCTTGATGCTGTACACCTTTAATCCCAGCACTTGGGAGGCAGAGGCAAGCGGACCTCTGAGTTCCAGGCTAGCCTGGTCTATAGAGCAAGTTCCAGGACAGCTGAGTCTACACAGAGAAACCCTGCCTTGAAAAACCAAAAAGGGAGCCTGGGAGGACTCCAAGCCAGGCACAGTGCTGTGTGTGCACCTGTGATTCCAGAAGCAGGAGGACAAAGAGTAAGTCAGTGTGCGGAGCTGGAGATGACTCAAAGGTTAAGAGCACTTTTGCTCTTGCAGAGGCCCCAGGTTCAGCTCCCAGTACCCAAGTGGTGGTTCACAACCATCTGTGACTCTAATTCCAGGGTATGTGGGGCTTTTTTCTCAACTGCAAGGGTACCAGGAATACACATGGCCACACATGTGTACATCCAGAGAAAATGCTCATAGACAGTCAGTCAATTAAGACCTTCATTAGCTATTATCTGTATAATCCTCAGCCCACACAACAGTTGAAATATTTGTAACTAAACTAAATAACTTTTTAGCCAATCTCATGTTCCATAGAACTCTTGCTAAAAATCTAAGTATCTTAGTTCATAAGGCTTGGTACTGAAAGAAAGGCCGTAACTGCAAACCTAAGTTTTTTACCACTTGAGTAAAAGTGAATTATCTTCATGTTTGCTTCATGTAAGCAGGAAGGGAGCAAATTATTGTTAAAATGACAGTATTTCTTAGGAGGCAATCCCAACATTTTAAGGATTCTCCCTTTTTAAAGAGTAGCTATAAATCAAAATTTTATACATACAGGAACACAATGTGTGAACATGAACTCACACGTGCGTGCGCACACACACGCACACACACTTTAAGCTCTATAGTTACGAAAAGGGCAAGCAGTGGAATCTTACTCATTGAGTACTTTTTGTCTGTTTTTGAGACAGGGTTTTTCTATGTAGCTCTGGATATCCTGGAACTCTATATAGATCAGCCTGGCCTTGAACCCTTAAGAGACCCTCTAGCTTCTACTTCCTGAGTACTGGTATTAAAGGTGTGTACCAGTGCACCTCATTCACTGAGTTTTTAAAAGACACCTTTATTGGCCACATCCATGGGTAAATCTCCAACTGTTTATTCATTGTCAGGTGAGCGAAGACAAGAATAAAAGTTATCAAATTATTCCATGCATATTTTGTGAATGAAAAAGTGTAAGAAATCTGAATACAATTTTAACTGACAACACTAAGGTTTTATTAAAAGCATTTTTCAGTAGGAGACAGTGTTGGACTCTAGAGTCCAACAACAGGACAAGCAAGAACAGATTATAGCTGGGCAATGGTAATGCACGCCTTTAATCCACTCGAGAGGCAGAGGCAGGCAGATCTCTGAGTTCTAGGCCAGTCAGGACTGTTACACAGAGAAACTGTGTCCTGAAAAACCAAATAAATAAATACTCACTTAAAAAATACATTCAGGGGCTGGAGAGATAGCTAAGATGGTAGACATATGTACTACTCTTACAGAGGACCAGAGTTTGTTCCCAGCACCCGTCTACAACTCGGGATCCAGCATAAGGGATCCAGCACTCTCTTTTGGACATTATGGGTACCTGCAATCATGTGAACATACTCTGTTACACACACACGTATTTTAAAATAAAGTGAAAATTGGAGGGGGATAACAGGGTCTCACTCTATAGCCCCGGCTAGCCCAGAACTCCCTGTGTAGAGCAGGAACTCCCAGGAATCCACGCGCCTCCACCACCTGAGTGCCGTGACTAAAAGCATGTGGCAGCAAATCTGGCCAGAAATGTCCTGAATAAATAGATTTTTCAAAAAAAGAGAGGACTGGAGATATAGCTTGGGGTGGAACACTTGCGTAGCGTGAGCAAGACCCTGTACCTACATTCCACTACGGTAAGAAAGCAAACACAAGAATGAATGAAAATCCCAGCACTTGGAAGGCAGTGGCCAGCAGATCTCCATGAGTTCAAGGCCAGCCTGTCTATAAAGCAAGTTTCAGGACAACTTGGGCTGATAAACCCTGGGGAGACAGAGAAAGAAGAGAGAAAGAGAGAGACAGAGACAGAGAGACAGTCAAGACTGGGTTTCTCTGTGTAGCTTTGGAGCTTGTCCTGGAACTTCCTTTCACAGCCCAGGCTGGCCTCGAACCCACAAGAGATCTGCCTGCCTCTGCCTCCCCAAGTGCCTGGATTAAAGGCAGGCACAGCCACCACCTAGATAAGAACATTAATTAAAAAAAAAAAGATTAAGTTTAAAATGGTGAAATAGGTGGGGGAATGGGAGCATGCCTGTAATCCCAGCACTTGGGATGTGGAAGCAGGAATATCATAAATTCAAGGTCATCTTCAGCTACTTCAGGAATGAAAGTTAGTTGGAGCCACATGGAATTCTGTTTTAAAGAATAAAGAAAAAATTTAGTTTTCTGAATTTTATGCTCCCATCTCTCCTAAAGCCTCACTTTTGAAGAATTGTAATCAAGAATAAGGTAGTTCTTAGAAGAAATTATGTAGTATTCATTGTGGTTCCATCAGCAGATGTATCAAATGTGCCCATAAAGTTTCTCCAATAAAAAAGAAGCTTCGACAGCCAGGCGGTGGTGGCACACGCCTTTAATCCCAGCACTTGGGAGGCAGAGGCAGGCGGATCTCTGTGAGTTCGAGGCCAGCCTGGTCTACAAGAGCTAGTTCCAGGACAGGAACCAAAAAGCTACAGAGAAATCCCGTCTCGAAAATAAAAAAATATATAATATAAAAAAAAAGAAGCTTCGACTGGAGAAGGTACGGTAGGGGCAGAGCACCTGACTTCAGCCACTTCCCAGCACTCACCGCAGCTTACAACCACCTGTAATTCTAGATCCAGGGAATCTGATGACCTTTTTTGGCCTCTTGAGGGCATCTGCATACATGCACACAGACACATAAACACACATACATACACACAACTAAAAATTAAAAATAAATCTTAAGGAAAGAAAAAAGTTAAGGCTATTATTTTTACACAAAGCGTATCATTAGTAAAACAAATATCTACTTTTAAGTATCATTTTATTATGTGCTATTACTTCAAAACCTAGCTAAGAAGGCTGACATATGTTCCCCATAGCTTAGAAGTATACTACCAGGTCTGACGATGTAGTTCAGCAGTACAGAACTCATAAGGCCCTGGGTACTGATACTGCAGAAATAAGTAAACAAATAAAAAGTTTATTACTGTTGTGTGAAATATTAAAAGCCACCTAAGACATTTTTGGGCTCTATTACAGGCATCTTAATCTGATTAAACTTAACATGTATCATTATATAAGGCAGGAAAAACTTAGGACTGTCTCTCACAATGACTGCTCCTATATTTCTCAACAGAATGAAATGAGCAGCTTTTCATACCCATTCTCCCCTGCTAAATGCAGCTGAGTCTTTCATGTGAAACATTGCTGCATTTGACTGTACTTTAATTTGTCCTTATTTCAGAAACATGGACTGGATGAAGCATTTACTACCTTATAAGTAAGTCCCCATCAAGTAAGTAAAGGAACTGTCCCCTTATTCCACTAAAGTAAACATGCTATGACAACATTTCCAGCTTTCTTGTCATTGAACGTTAAATCTGAGCCCTGAGATTGAGAACATACATAAAACAGAAACACACAAACAAATCCCTAGAGGTTAGCTTTCTTTGCTACTGCAACTATGTATTCTATAGCCAATTAAAGCTGCATCCTTCCAGCATATCTGATTGGCTTTCGAACAAGGCTATGCAACAGCAATCCCCACTAGTAAAATGTAGTACAGAATTGGGGGGAAACTACAATAAGCCAGTAGGTAGAAAGATACAGAAATGGGCAAAAGCTCATGGCAAGTGCTCAGCATCAAGACCACGGAAGAAATGCAAATCCAACTCATGAGAAAGCACTTCATACCTAACACAAGGGCAATAATCAGGAAGACAGACAGTGCTGGCAACTGTGCAGAAAGCTAGGAGCCTCCTGCACTGCTGACGGAATAAAAATGCTGCAGCACTTTGGATACAGGCTGGCAGTTCCTCAAAAGAGTTATTACCATATGACCCAGCAGTTCCACTCCTAGGGACATGGCCAGGAGAAATCAAAGTGTGCACACACAAATCTCTACACAAATATTCACAGTAGCCCATTCCGGATATCCAAAAAGCATCAAAGCCCAAATATCTACCCATTCATGAATGGATAAAACTATATCCATTCATGTGCTATATCCATCTGTACAAGGGGCTATTGTTTGGTAATGAAAAGAAATGAAGTATCAATGCATTCTACAACACTAATGAACATTTGTGAAAAGAAGAAAAATTGTAAAATATATTGTATGGTCCCATTTATATGAGATGTTCAGAATAAACGAATCTATGGAGACAGAAAATAGATTAGCAATTGTTTACAGTTTGGAGATCTGAGGCGGGGGGACATATTCCTTTGGGGAATGCTGAAAAGATTATAAAAGGGAAGTCATGGCCATACAACTCTAGCAGTGCTCCTAGACCCTGAACCATGCAGTGTATGCTCTGCCTCCCTCAGACTATTCCCAATGCAAAAGCCAGAAATAACCAACACATCACAAAACTCCACACAAAATCTCTATAATGAGTGCTGGCAAGACGGTCCACTGGTTAAAGGAGCTTGCTTGACAAGTCTGGTGACCTGTGTTTAATTCCCACATAAAGATAGAAGGGGAGAACAGACTCCACATGATGTTCTAGGACAACCTCAAGAGTGGCTGGCATGCACTCTTCGCATACATACACACAAACACAGAAATTCAAGTTCATGAAAGAAACTTGAAATCTCTCAATTGCTGTGTGTGCGTGCACGATGCCTCAGAAGGAGCATCACAATCCTCCTCAATTTCTCACTGCCTTATTTTAAACAAGACTCTCAGAATCTGACTCAGCCAGACTAGCTTGTTAGCAAGCCCCAGGCATCCTCTTGTCTCCTGCTCCCCCGTGCTGGGATCACAGGCACACACCACTGTGCTTGACTTTCTCTGTGGGTGCTGGTGAGAGAACGCAAGCCCTCATGCCTGCATGAAGAGTATTTGACTGAATGAGGCATCTACTGAGCTTCAAATTTCCTTTCTTTTTGGAGACAAGAATCCCCTATATAGCAAAGGCTGGACTGGCACTTCCAAATGATTCTGCTGTCTCAGCCTCTGAAAGCTGGGAGCGCACCACCCAACACAGCTTAGATTTATTTCTTTTTTTTGGGGGGGGGGCAATATGTATACTTCCAAAACGGCAATCTCCCATTAGAACATACTGGAATAATCATGCTTGAATCAATTCTATTGAGAGAGAAGACTGACACCAGCTGGCTTCTGCGATCCTCTAGTGTCCCAAGTGTGGAGTCAGTTTAGCTGAAATGGATGCAGTAGACAAGTCTTCCTTCTAATACATTGTGTCAACAGTGTTGAAGACTTGGTGGTACTCAGAGGCCAGGTGTGGTGTCACATGCCTGCCATCCAGCATACAGGAGGCTAAGGCAGGGAGATTCTGAGTTCAATCAAGGCTAGCCTGGGACACACAGCAAGCCCATTTCAAAATAACGACACAAAAGGCATCAGTATTTATCAAGTTAAAATGGGGTTGGTCCTAGAATATTATCAATCACAGAGGTGAAAATTCTGAAACAATTACTTTAAAATTTTCTTTTTGAGATAGGCTTTTATTTATAGCCCTGACTGGCCTGGAACTCTATTCCGACCAGGCTGGCCTCAAACTGGCATCCACCTGCCTCTGCCTCAGAATTAAAGATGTGCGTCACCACACCTGACTAAAATTTAATTTTAACCAAAGAGAAAACGTGCATTGATTTCAGCTGTGGTTAAGGGCCACGCTGGAGCCTGAGGCTGAAAGGACAGTGGTAAGTGTTAGTGTCCTGATTAAAGAGACCCAGGAAGCCCCTCTAGGGGCTGGGGGAGCAGGCATGACTTCTATGTGCATCTGCTCTGTCTGAGGGGATTCTCTTGGCCACCACACTACATTTCCTCAAGTTTAATTTCATAAATCTACACAAGAAAGCCACTGAAAAGTCAACTGAGCAGAAAGCAGCGTGAGCTCAGGCATGAGATCTTCACAATTTCAAATAAGCACAAGTTAATAAGGGTCTGTTGGGGCTGGAGATGGCTCAGCAGTTAAGAGCACATACTTCTTCACCCAGCACCCACACTGGGCATTCAGTGCCTGCGGCCAGGGTGCAGACATTTACACTCGTATGCATAACTGACACAGACATACACAAGTACACATAACTAGAAGTAAATTTTTTAAAAGGTTTGTTGCATTTCCCTTGTTTTCCTCCACTTCATCTGCTTGAAAACTTTACCACTTAAGAGCTGGGAGCAACAGCCTCTGCATCGGGTTTTTCTAAATGGCTTCCTCAGGAACCTCAACAAACTGAGGATTCTCTCATCAATTTTAGAACGGGCTAACACAGTGTCATGAGCCAACAGATGCAAAAATTCAGAGCGAGAGAAAAAAAAACCCAAACCAAACCAAAACACCCACTACTCTGACAAACAGATTTGACAACATTAGAAAAGGATACCAAGTCAGTGTTAATTATTTTCCTCTTTCCTTATAGCAGGGTTTTAATTTTCTTTTCCAAATATCTTTGATAAATCAAAGGCAGATGGGGGCTGAAAATCCTTGGGTTGTGCAATTTCACACAGAAAGTTCATGAAAACAAGCTGCACACCTTAGTCTTACAAAAAAATTTACAAAACTTGGAAAGACAATGTATTTTTAAAAAACTTTCCTCTCTCACTTCCACCTGAACTTCTTTGGTCTCATCAATCACTTCCACCTGAACTTCCTTGGTCTCATCAATCCGCTTCGAACCCTCAACAGCCTCACATCCCAAATACTGTCCCCAGCATGCAGTGTGCTGATGAAGAGTCAATTCCTAGCTTTTTCATCTGGAGGTCTTAGAGACTGGGCTCCAATTGTCTGAGCCATTCACAGTCACTGTGGACAATCTGTTCTGATAGGTGTCCCCTGCCCTCACTGGCAAAGGAGGACACTGAATGTGTTGAAGTCGTTGTCTTTCTAATTTTGCTACTTCTATCAGCACTGTTCCTATTACATTTCCAGTCCTCACGGAGTTTGAATGGCTTAAGTTTAGGGCCTAAGGGCTGCTGATACACTGTGATCAACTATCATTAATGAGCTTGCATCTGTTAACCAAAGCTGCTTTCTCAAAGTTATATAATGTTTCTTGTTCTCCGTCCAACTTTTCCCAACTTCTGGAAAAATGTTTTTGTTTTTTTTAAAAAAAAACCTCCCAGTCTCAAATGCTCAGCAAACGCATCAAGACGATACCTCGCACACCAGCACCAGTGTTGACATCTAACTAAATAAACAAGTGCAAAAGAACTTAAGAGAAAAAAAAAAAAACATTGAGGGGGGCCTGTGGGGCTCGCAGCTCCAGCAACAAAGTTGGCGAGGACAACAAGCCTCAGCGCAGACACTGCTCTGTCTAGCCCAAGAAATGGAATTAGAAGATAAAGTAGGGCGACCGTACAACGCTAGGAAGCGGCTCGCTCCCTCCCTCCCGTCTTCCAACAGCAGGCAGAAAGGGCAAAGGCCCAAGTGTTGTAGACTTAATGGGAGGATGAGGGTAAAGAGGGATAATGAAAGGGCCTTGGTAGAGTGGCCAGGTACAAGGGGGGTCTAGGGACCTCCTAGCACAGAAGGCGCGGAGCAGGCTCGATGGCCTCCTGGGTTTTTACCCTACAGGATAGGGCCAGCGCGGCTGTTACCAGAAGTCAGAGGCGCGCTTCGGGATTTCCAGGACTCTGTTCCTCCCCCGGGGCGCGGCCTGCGAGGGCCGGACGTAGCCCTCCCGGGCTCCCGCACTCACCCCTGCGATCTCCTCAGCAGAACATTCTAGCAAACTGCGGTCGATGGCCTGCACCTCGGACTCCAGCTCCGACGCCATCTTCTCTTCTTCTCTCCTCCCCGGCCTCTCTGGCCGCTGTCGCCTCTCCCCGGACCTTAGCTTCGCTTCTGCTCCCGCAGCCGCGACGGTCGCCTCTTTCCCGGGGCGTCAGTCCCGGGTCGTCCTCGCGGCAGCGAGCCGAGCAGCGCAAGGAGCAAAGCGGGACGCGAACCTGCAGCGGGGACGGCGGTCGCTTGCGCGCGTGCCCGGGCTCAGCGCCCAGAAGTCAAGTCGCCGCCTTGCCCGTGACCCGGGGAAGGACACCGAGAACCCCAGGCCTGGCACTCCGGATGGCCACTACCGCGTTCAACGCAAGGAGAGGGGCAAAAACACCCAGGCTGGGGAGCAGAGCATTCTGGGTACTGTAGTCGTTCCCTGCGCCGCCAGGGAGCCGAGCGAAGCTTCTAAAAAAAGGGGCCGCGCGCGAGCATCATGGGAGTTGTAGTACATCCCCTGGCGGAAGCCTGGCAAACGACAATTTAGAATCTGTGAAAGGGACTTTGACGCCAGAAGAGTGAAATAACGTGTGAACTGTCGTTTTAGTCTCTCAATCCCATTTATTCTTGTCATTAAAAAAAAAAAATCACCCTAGCACCAAGAACCGTTCCTGGCACGATAGACACTCAGCTGTCTGTCAAAAGTCTGGTGTCTGACAAGCGCTCAATTGTCAAAAGAATGAATGAACCACGCGTTCTATTCCTGAGGTTCTAATGCCTTGTCATCCTTACAGTATCGAGGTATATTTAGTTTGACCGAGGGTTTGAAAAGTTTTAAGAAATATTTTTTAAAACTTCTCAAGCAATTTAATTTATGACCTCTGCTTGAGATTTTTTTTTCAAGACTTGATGCAAAATAAAATAGCCTAACGAGAAAGACCCACTCTCCGGTTCCGGGAGAAGCGCCCTGGAAGTGCGCGCTTACTTCCGCGTCCAACCCGGCTGCGTCCTGCGGCTGCGCGGAGGGAGAGCCGGGGCGTAGAGCTGGGACTGCCATTGTTTTTTGCAGGTTTTCAAAGGTTGAAGGGAAAAAACAAACAAACAAACAAACCACAACAACAGCAACAAATTTTAAGGTCCAATGGCAGTCCACAAAGCATTAGAAGAGGTACTGGATATTTTCCAGCTGCGTTGCTTTAAGATTATACTAACTGCACCTGAGGGTTTCGCCATCGTTTTTCTCTAAAAGCAGATTGATTAGGGGCGTCTATACACTGAATACTGTATTTGAATACCTTTTAAATTATCGTCGTGGAGAAGTTAAGGCTCTCACGGATGACCTGACTCTAGTTGCCCTGTAGGAAGAGACTGATTTAAAAAAAATTTTTTTTTTTTAATTGGAGTTGTTAGGGTTAGCTCTTGGAACCTGCTAGCACTAACAAGCTAGTCTTGGGTATTTGATTTTAACAGGACAGTTAGAGAGATAGGAAATAGTGAAAAAGCAGAGAAGGAAGATTTTCCGATATAGCCACATTGGGAAGAGTGATCCAATATATATCCCGCCGACCCCCCCTGCCCACTCTGACATGAGGTTTAGGTGTAAGCAGAGGGCAGTCCTGGTCAACCTGTGGTCCCAATCATCGCTGATCCATCATTGTCTTGATCCCAGTCTCTCCTGCAAGGTGCTCTGACAAGTTATAGAAACTGTAAGAAATCTCTTTGTGGGAGATAAGCTCTGGTTGATACCAGACTCCTATTCCCTGGGGTCTTTTGTTTTAACAGCCTGGTAGCGAAAGGGAGGAGCACATCATCAGCACGACCTCATATGTGCCGGGCCTGAAGAAAATAATGGATGCCTTTGACGCTAGGGAATGAAAAGGCATTAGCCACCCGGGCTGGGCCCTGGAAGAGCAGCTGAGGTGGTCTGAATGAGACCGGCTCCTGAAGGGGCTTACATATTTGAATGCTTGGTCCCCGGTGGGTGGAACTGTTCGGAGGAGGTGTATCATTATGGTAGGGCATTCGTGTTTCCAAAGCCCTTGCCATTCCCTGTTAACTTGTATCTCTGCCTGTTGCTTGTGGATCAGATGTAAGCTCTCAGCTACCTACGGCTCCAGTGCCCTGCCTGCCTGCCTGCCTGCCTGCCTGCCTGCCTGCCTGCCTGCCTGCCGCTGTGCTCCCCACCACAATGTGGATTTACCCCTCTGAAGCCCTGAGCTGCAACAAACCCTTTCTTCTGTCAGTGGCCTTGGTCATGATGTCTTATCACAGGAACAGAAGTAACTGAGACAGCATTCATTCTTTAGAAGTCTGCCTTGAATTTTTCACCCTCAACAAAGAGGAAGCTAGCCCAAGTTAGTCAGATTTTTAGCCCCCTCCACAAACACCCATGTCCACAGTCCCAAAATATTACTTTTGAAATAGAGAAAAACCTTTTCACGCATATAAAAAAAATCTGCTCTTGGACAGGGGATGGATTTTGCCTACCATGTACTAGGTTTTGGTTTTGATTTCCTAGTTAAGACAAAAACAAAGATATTACTGCTGGGCTTGTAAGATGCCTCAGTTGTTGGGGACTATTATTTTTAGGTGTGGGACTTTTATTTATGCTGTATTTGTTTAATTTTGTGATTTGATTGCAGTCTAAAACACTCTGATGGTCCTAATGAAGAGCTGAATGGCCACAGCAAGGCAGGAGCAAGGCTAGGTATGGCTAGCAGGCAGAGAGGATAAATAGAACAAGGACCACAAACAAGGGAGAACAAGGGAAGGAGGACATCAGGGGCCAGCCACCCAGCCATCCATGGAGAAAGAGTAAAAGTAAGATAAACAGAAGAAAAGGAAAAAAACTCAGAGGCAAAAGATAATTGCGACAATTTAAGAAAAGCTGGCAAGAAACAAGCCAAGCTAAGACTGGGCATTCATAACTAAGAATAAGTCTCTCTGTGTGATTTATTTGGAACCTGAATGGCAGGCTCCCCAAAATCCAAAAGCCAAAAGAATAAAACATCATACAATACTCAGTGGATAAAGGAACTTGCCATACAAACTTAACAACTGGAGAATCGCCCTCCGGGACTGTGGTGAAAGAAGAGAAATAAGGCTCCTATCTGTCCTCTGACCTTCATAGATGGCATGGCGTAAGCACACATTTGCACATACATGAAGTTATCAATCTTTATAAAAGAAAATATGAGGGACTAGTGAGATAGTTCAGTGGTTAAGAGTGCTTGTTGCTCTTGCCGAGGACCCAGCTTTGACTCCCAGCAGCAATATGGCGGTTCACAACCCTCCCTAGCTCCAGTCCTGGGGCATCTGATGTCTCCTTCTTTCCTTCTAAGGCACAAGACACACACATGACACATAAATATACTAAGCAGAGAAAACAGTTGGGTGTCAAACATGCTACAGAATTGTCTGCATGCCTATCTGGTATGCTACGTTATTCCAGAGGAAGGCTTGATTTACATATAGGACACTGCTAAGCAAGACCAAGGTTAGAATATGTTTCTGATTTTGTTTTGTTTCTGGTTTTGCCACCTATTATAATGTTTCCAAACTCTTAAAAAAATAAAAACAGACTTGATGGCACACACTTCTAATCCCAGTACTTTGTGGACAGGCAGGAGAATTTCTGTGGTGTTCAAGGACAGCTATATATACAGTTCCAGGAGAGCCAGAGCTATCTAGTTAAACCTGTGTGGAATATTATTTTAAGATGTGTTACATTTGTTTATGCTGTGAAACATTTTTTAATGAGCAAAGATGTGTTGCATTCTTTAATGTTGCATTTGTTTAACTCTGTGAAGCTGTGTTATTTTGCCTGTGTAAAACACCTGATTGGTCTAATAAAGAGCTGAATGGCCAATAGCAAGGCAGGAGAAAGGATAGGCGGGGCTGGCAGGCAGAGAGAATAAATAGAAGGAGAAAAAGAAGATCAAAGAGCAAGAAAAGAAGGAGAGAGAGGACATTAGGGGCCAGTGATCCAGCTACACAACCAGTTATGGAAAAAGAAATAAAGGAAGGTATCCAAAAACAGAGAACGGTAAGCACCCAGAGGCAAAAGGTAGAAGAGATAATGTAAGTTAAGAAAAGCTGGCTAGAAATAAGCCAAGCTAAGGCCAGGCATTCATAAGTAAGAATAAGGCTCTGTGTGATTTGTCTGGGAGGTAGGGGGCAGGCCTTCCTAAAGAGCAAAGTAAAGATAAGAAAAAAAGAAAATACACCCACACCCCCCCACGCACACACAGACATGACCACATGCACACAGGTGCACTATGAAAACAGAGGGGTAAAGGGAGAGTGTTTGGGGAGAGGAAATTTAGGATAAATTTTACTTTTCTCCATACCTATTTTTGTCTATAGTGTGCCTTTTATTGAATATATGTCTATGTTAATAATGTTTAAGTCTTCCATAATGAACAATAAATTTTCCTGCAGTAATCTTTAAAGTTTCCAGGAAGAAGATGGGGCCCCACAACAATGACTTCACCTGGTTGATATGATGTCATGATCCTGTTTTGAGTGCCAGCTGCTCCAGATAGTTCCAGCTTGGTTAGCTGAAATGGTGCACCTTCTTACAACATTCTGGCCAGAAATCCAAATAAGAACTTCAGAAAAACCCTATCGACTCGGAGACCATTTACAATTATACCAGACAGTAATCTTGAAATTTAGCCATCATTTTACTTTCACAGGATCCCATAGGAAGAACATCACCCCCATGATAACTGGAAGTAATTCTAGAAGATGACGTCCCTTCTCCCAACAAAGTTGTTCTCAGGGTTAGGGACATCATTTAGGGAGTGATTATAATTGTTATAGTGTTGTGGTGGAAGTTTTGTAGCCTTAGGGATCTCACTTGAAAAAAAAGAAAATTGAATGAGATAATAGGTAGATTACTGTGAGTTTACTCACACTAATAATAATAGTGATTAATAGAGTGAATGCTTGTGAGCTTTTATAGACAATTTACATTGGTATAGATTCTTGTATATTGATACAAGCTCAAATTATATTTGTTATTTTGAATATGCTTCTATTTCTGCTTACAGTATTTGTACACCTATGCAAAGTTATTTGTCAGATTGTATGCATGCATGCATGTTTCTAACTCTGTTTAAGACATTTTGTATGTTGATACAGTTTTAGGATATATTTATCATATTGAATTATACATTTCTACCTCTGATTAAGATACTTATACATTGTTTACATTTTGAAGTCATTGCCCTTATTTGCCACACAGTTGTTTAAAGATTATAATATTCTAATATAAAGTCTTAGTCTTTGAGCTATAGAGGTATTAAGAATTATAGGTCAATAGTCATCCATACTTGTCACACTTATAGTTAGACTACTCAGATTCTTTAGATACATAGAGATTGTATTCTGCATAAATAGGTAATCTTCAACCACTTCAAAGAGCTGTAGAACGTGGCATTTAAATAACTTATGGTCCTGTTGATGTGAGACACGGTTGCTCCAGGCAGCACCGATCTATTCCTGAGAGTATGTTGAGCACCAAAGACACTCCACTTGGAGTTTGTTTTCTTCTTGGCAAAACTGGCGTTTGGGCAAGGACCTGCCCATGCCTTGATTACTGACAAGTGCTCGGTGTCCAGACTGGACAAGCAGGATACAAGACTGCCAAACCTCACCAAGACAGGGTAAGACAGTTTTGAAAATGTTCCTGCCTCTGAAAATGGTCTGTCAGTTACTGTAGGTGATAGCCAAAGTTGGTTGCTCCAACATTACAAATGAGACTTTGGGTGATTGCCCAGGTAGCCAGTTGTCTCTGTCATCTACAACACATTTTGAAAGCTGCTTGATTGCACCTCCTGCCTACTCAAGTAATATTATTTCCCTTCTCAGGTCTTCAATGGGGTTGAAGACAAGATAGTTGTAGTTACTTTCCTCTCATGATTTTGCCAAGCCATTTTTAATACAAGACTTATACTCCTTAGGATAGGATAATTATTGAAACATTTAGCATATGTTT